>NW_027463038.1:0-35889 GCF_050947455.1 Rhinoderma darwinii
AGAGCCAGCTTTCTGACATCATAATGGGGCCTGCCTCAGAGATAGATAAAAGCCTGGGCCCAGGCAGTGTTGGTCAGTGCTGCTCAGCAGGCAGCACTGGACTGGACTGGACTGGATTACAGCTGATACAAGGTGTGAAGGAACAAGGGGTGGCTGTGGGCATGCACTTGCTGCCGCTGCCAGTGTTTATCTGCATGGCAGGAGGGCATTTGGGCGTTGCCAGGAAGGCGTTTTTATGTAGATTCCTCCTCTTTCAGCACTGCATTGTGGTGCAAGCAAAAGAAGCAAATCCTGTGTAGCTTCCTCTCCGGCCTTTATTCACCTCCCTCCCGCTTAGTAGCTGTAAATGTGTGTGAGCCTGCAGGGCCCCATGGAATTGCCTAGGAGTAGGCTGAATCAATCGCTGCAAGGGGTGAACAGCAGTATGGGACAGGCTCGGGCAAGGCAAGGGCCGCTCGGGTTATCGCTTCTCGGCCTTTTGGCTAAGATCAAGTGTAGTATCTGTTCTTATCAGTTTAATATCTGATACGTCCCCTATCTGGGGACCATATATTAAATGGATTTTTAGAACAGGGAGATGGAAATAGAGCTTGCTCTGTCCACTCCACGCATTGACCTGGTATTGCAGTATTTCCAGGACCGGTGCACCCTTCCCTTATGTGTTGACTAAAATCAGATTCCAAAAGTGCTATTTGTGTTTGCTATTGTTTTTGTCTTTCTGATGGGATCTCCCCTTTTAATCCCATTATTTCAACACCTGTTGGACAATGCATTTGTACAGTCATGTGTGATAATGAGCTCATTTATTAAATGCAATTAATTAATACATTGCCACCTCTTGTTGTGTGTGTGTGTGTGTGTGTGTGTGTGTGTGTGTGTGTGTGTGTGTGTGTGTGTGTGTGTGTGTGTGTGTGTGTCTTCTGTGTTTCTGTGTTTCCGGCATTTCACATTGGAACAGCTCATTCACCTTCCTTGTCTTCTCTCCGCCCTCCCTTTTAGGTAGGTTAAAGAGCTGCACCTGAGCCAGCCACTGATTGATTGATGCAGCACCACAGTCAAATAGTGGAGTGGAGTAGGGGGAACAGCAAACAGCCATTAAAGCAGCCCGCCCGCCACAATGGACCTACCTGTGTACACTAGATGGATGTGATGGAATGTACTGTCGTCCCTACATTTCCAAGAAGAAGTAAGAATTGCAGTTGCAACAAACCCTTGCTTGCCTACAAAGAGAGCAGCAATTTGGATTTGTTACTATGTTACCTGGAAGAATAACAAACTGTGCAAGGATGGAGGTTGTAGGAGCAAAGAGAAGTTGTCTGTAAAGTTGGTGGATGCCTATTTTCCATTTTGCAGTCCCTTGTCTCCCTCTTGTGGCCTCCTGGAGGCAAATAAATGTGCAAAAAAAAGACAGCCTGGCGGCCGGCTGTTGCAGTGTTGCCCTCTCAGGCAACACTGAGTGACTGACTGAGCCGCACCGTCTTATATAAAGTTCAGACGGAACTTTGCACGTGTCATAGTGGAGCCCTCAGGATTCCAGAGCCAGCTTTCTGACATCATAATGGGGCCTGCCTCAGAGATAGATAAAAGCCTGGGCCCAGGCAGTGTTGGTCAGTGCTGCTCAGCAGGCAGCACTGGACTGGACTGGACTGGATTACAGCTGATACAAGGTGTGAAGGAACAAGGGGTGGCTGTGGGCATGCACTTGCTGCCGCTGCCAGTGTTTATCTGCATGGCAGGAGGGCATTTGGGCGTTGCCAGGAAGGCGTTTTTATGTAGATTCCTCCTCTTTCAGCACTGCATTGTGGTGCAAGCAAAAGAAGCAAATCCTGTGTAGCTTCCTCTCCGGCCTTTATTCACCTCCCTCCCGCTTAGTAGCTGTAAATGTGTGTGAGCCTGCAGGGCCCCATGGAATTGCCTAGGAGTAGGCTGAATCAATCGCTGCAAGGGGTGAACAGCAGTATGGGACAGGCTCGGGCAAGGCAAGGGCCGCTCGGGTTATCGCTTCTCGGCCTTTTGGCTAAGATCAAGTGTAGTATCTGTTCTTATCAGTTTAATATCTGATACGTCCCCTATCTGGGGACCATATATTAAATGGATTTTTAGAACAGGGAGATGGAAATAGAGCTTGCTCTGTCCACTCCACGCATTGACCTGGTATTGCAGTATTTCCAGGACCGGTGCACCCTTCCCTTATGTGTTGACTAAAATCAGATTCCAAAAGTGCTATTTGTGTTTGCTATTGTTTTTGTCTTTCTGATGGGATCTCCCCTTTTAATCCCATTATTTCAACACCTGTTGGACAATGCATTTGTACAGTCATGTGTGATAATGAGCTCATTTATTAAATGCAATTAATTAATACATTGCCACCTCTTGTTGTGTGTGTGTGTGTGTGTGTGTGTGTGTGTGTGTGTGTGTGTGTGTGTGTGTGTGTGTGTGTGTGTGTGTGTGTCTTCTGTGTTTCTGTGTTTCCGGCATTTCACATTGGAACAGCTCATTCACCTTCCTTGTCTTCTCTCCGCCCTCCCTTTTAGGTAGGTTAAAGAGCTGCACCTGAGCCAGCCACTGATTGATTGATGCAGCACCACAGTCAAATAGTGGAGTGGAGTAGGGGGAACAGCAAACAGCCATTAAAGCAGCCCGCCCGCCACAATGGACCTACCTGTGTACACTAGATGGATGTGATGGAATGTACTGTCGTCCCTACATTTCCAAGAAGAAGTAAGAATTGCAGTTGCAACAAACCCTTGCTTGCCTACAAAGAGAGCAGCAATTTGGATTTGTTACTATGTTACCTGGAAGAATAACAAACTGTGCAAGGATGGAGGTTGTAGGAGCAAAGAGAAGTTGTCTGTAAAGTTGGTGGATGCCTATTTTCCATTTTGCAGTCCCTTGTCTCCCTCTTGTGGCCTCCTGGAGGCAAATAAATGTGCAAAAAAAAGACAGCCTGGCGGCCGGCTGTTGCAGTGTTGCCCTCTCAGGCAACACTGAGTGACTGACTGAGCCGCACCGTCTTATATAAAGTTCAGACGGAACTTTGCACGTGTCATAGTGGAGCCCTCAGGATTCCAGAGCCAGCTTTCTGACATCATAATGGGGCCTGCCTCAGAGATAGATAAAAGCCTGGGCCCAGGCAGTGTTGGTCAGTGCTGCTCAGCAGGCAGCACTGGACTGGACTGGACTGGATTACAGCTGATACAAGGTGTGAAGGAACAAGGGGTGGCTGTGGGCATGCACTTGCTGCCGCTGCCAGTGTTTATCTGCATGGCAGGAGGGCATTTGGGCGTTGCCAGGAAGGCGTTTTTATGTAGATTCCTCCTCTTTCAGCACTGCATTGTGGTGCAAGCAAAAGAAGCAAATCCTGTGTAGCTTCCTCTCCGGCCTTTATTCACCTCCCTCCCGCTTAGTAGCTGTAAATGTGTGTGAGCCTGCAGGGCCCCATGGAATTGCCTAGGAGTAGGCTGAATCAATCGCTGCAAGGGGTGAACAGCAGTATGGGACAGGCTCGGGCAAGGCAAGGGCCGCTCGGGTTATCGCTTCTCGGCCTTTTGGCTAAGATCAAGTGTAGTATCTGTTCTTATCAGTTTAATATCTGATACGTCCCCTATCTGGGGACCATATATTAAATGGATTTTTAGAACAGGGAGATGGAAATAGAGCTTGCTCTGTCCACTCCACGCATTGACCTGGTATTGCAGTATTTCCAGGACCGGTGCACCCTTCCCTTATGTGTTGACTAAAATCAGATTCCAAAAGTGCTATTTGTGTTTGCTATTGTTTTTGTCTTTCTGATGGGATCTCCCCTTTTAATCCCATTATTTCAACACCTGTTGGACAATGCATTTGTACAGTCATGTGTGATAATGAGCTCATTTATTAAATGCAATTAATTAATACATTGCCACCTCTTGTTGTGTGTGTGTGTGTGTGTGTGTGTGTGTGTGTGTGTGTGTGTGTGTGTGTGTGTGTGTGTGTGTGTGTGTGTGTCTTCTGTGTTTCTGTGTTTCCGGCATTTCACATTGGAACAGCTCATTCACCTTCCTTGTCTTCTCTCCGCCCTCCCTTTTAGGTAGGTTAAAGAGCTGCACCTGAGCCAGCCACTGATTGATTGATGCAGCACCACAGTCAAATAGTGGAGTGGAGTAGGGGGAACAGCAAACAGCCATTAAAGCAGCCCGCCCGCCACAATGGACCTACCTGTGTACACTAGATGGATGTGATGGAATGTACTGTCGTCCCTACATTTCCAAGAAGAAGTAAGAATTGCAGTTGCAACAAACCCTTGCTTGCCTACAAAGAGAGCAGCAATTTGGATTTGTTACTATGTTACCTGGAAGAATAACAAACTGTGCAAGGATGGAGGTTGTAGGAGCAAAGAGAAGTTGTCTGTAAAGTTGGTGGATGCCTATTTTCCATTTTGCAGTCCCTTGTCTCCCTCTTGTGGCCTCCTGGAGGCAAATAAATGTGCAAAAAAAAGACAGCCTGGCGGCCGGCTGTTGCAGTGTTGCCCTCTCAGGCAACACTGAGTGACTGACTGAGCCGCACCGTCTTATATAAAGTTCAGACGGAACTTTGCACGTGTCATAGTGGAGCCCTCAGGATTCCAGAGCCAGCTTTCTGACATCATAATGGGGCCTGCCTCAGAGATAGATAAAAGCCTGGGCCCAGGCAGTGTTGGTCAGTGCTGCTCAGCAGGCAGCACTGGACTGGACTGGACTGGATTACAGCTGATACAAGGTGTGAAGGAACAAGGGGTGGCTGTGGGCATGCACTTGCTGCCGCTGCCAGTGTTTATCTGCATGGCAGGAGGGCATTTGGGCGTTGCCAGGAAGGCGTTTTTATGTAGATTCCTCCTCTTTCAGCACTGCATTGTGGTGCAAGCAAAAGAAGCAAATCCTGTGTAGCTTCCTCTCCGGCCTTTATTCACCTCCCTCCCGCTTAGTAGCTGTAAATGTGTGTGAGCCTGCAGGGCCCCATGGAATTGCCTAGGAGTAGGCTGAATCAATCGCTGCAAGGGGTGAACAGCAGTATGGGACAGGCTCGGGCAAGGCAAGGGCCGCTCGGGTTATCGCTTCTCGGCCTTTTGGCTAAGATCAAGTGTAGTATCTGTTCTTATCAGTTTAATATCTGATACGTCCCCTATCTGGGGACCATATATTAAATGGATTTTTAGAACAGGGAGATGGAAATAGAGCTTGCTCTGTCCACTCCACGCATTGACCTGGTATTGCAGTATTTCCAGGACCGGTGCACCCTTCCCTTATGTGTTGACTAAAATCAGATTCCAAAAGTGCTATTTGTGTTTGCTATTGTTTTTGTCTTTCTGATGGGATCTCCCCTTTTAATCCCATTATTTCAACACCTGTTGGACAATGCATTTGTACAGTCATGTGTGATAATGAGCTCATTTATTAAATGCAATTAATTAATACATTGCCACCTCTTGTTGTGTGTGTGTGTGTGTGTGTGTGTGTGTGTGTGTGTGTGTGTGTGTGTGTGTGTGTGTGTGTGTGTGTGTGTGTGTCTTCTGTGTTTCTGTGTTTCCGGCATTTCACATTGGAACAGCTCATTCACCTTCCTTGTCTTCTCTCCGCCCTCCCTTTTAGGTAGGTTAAAGAGCTGCACCTGAGCCAGCCACTGATTGATTGATGCAGCACCACAGTCAAATAGTGGAGTGGAGTAGGGGGAACAGCAAACAGCCATTAAAGCAGCCCGCCCGCCACAATGGACCTACCTGTGTACACTAGATGGATGTGATGGAATGTACTGTCGTCCCTACATTTCCAAGAAGAAGTAAGAATTGCAGTTGCAACAAACCCTTGCTTGCCTACAAAGAGAGCAGCAATTTGGATTTGTTACTATGTTACCTGGAAGAATAACAAACTGTGCAAGGATGGAGGTTGTAGGAGCAAAGAGAAGTTGTCTGTAAAGTTGGTGGATGCCTATTTTCCATTTTGCAGTCCCTTGTCTCCCTCTTGTGGCCTCCTGGAGGCAAATAAATGTGCAAAAAAAAGACAGCCTGGCGGCCGGCTGTTGCAGTGTTGCCCTCTCAGGCAACACTGAGTGACTGACTGAGCCGCACCGTCTTATATAAAGTTCAGACGGAACTTTGCACGTGTCATAGTGGAGCCCTCAGGATTCCAGAGCCAGCTTTCTGACATCATAATGGGGCCTGCCTCAGAGATAGATAAAAGCCTGGGCCCAGGCAGTGTTGGTCAGTGCTGCTCAGCAGGCAGCACTGGACTGGACTGGACTGGATTACAGCTGATACAAGGTGTGAAGGAACAAGGGGTGGCTGTGGGCATGCACTTGCTGCCGCTGCCAGTGTTTATCTGCATGGCAGGAGGGCATTTGGGCGTTGCCAGGAAGGCGTTTTTATGTAGATTCCTCCTCTTTCAGCACTGCATTGTGGTGCAAGCAAAAGAAGCAAATCCTGTGTAGCTTCCTCTCCGGCCTTTATTCACCTCCCTCCCGCTTAGTAGCTGTAAATGTGTGTGAGCCTGCAGGGCCCCATGGAATTGCCTAGGAGTAGGCTGAATCAATCGCTGCAAGGGGTGAACAGCAGTATGGGACAGGCTCGGGCAAGGCAAGGGCCGCTCGGGTTATCGCTTCTCGGCCTTTTGGCTAAGATCAAGTGTAGTATCTGTTCTTATCAGTTTAATATCTGATACGTCCCCTATCTGGGGACCATATATTAAATGGATTTTTAGAACAGGGAGATGGAAATAGAGCTTGCTCTGTCCACTCCACGCATTGACCTGGTATTGCAGTATTTCCAGGACCGGTGCACCCTTCCCTTATGTGTTGACTAAAATCAGATTCCAAAAGTGCTATTTGTGTTTGCTATTGTTTTTGTCTTTCTGATGGGATCTCCCCTTTTAATCCCATTATTTCAACACCTGTTGGACAATGCATTTGTACAGTCATGTGTGATAATGAGCTCATTTATTAAATGCAATTAATTAATACATTGCCACCTCTTGTGTGTGTGTGTGTGTGTGTGTGTGTGTGTGTGTGTGTGTGTGTGTGTGTGTGTGTGTGTGTGTGTGTGTGTGTGTGTCTTCTGTGTTTCCGGCATTTCACATTGGAACAGCTCATTCACCTTCCTTGTCTTCTCTCCGCCCTCCCTTTTAGGTAGGTTAAAGAGCTGCACCTGAGCCAGCCACTGATTGATTGATGCAGCACCACAGTCAAATAGTGGAGTGGAGTAGGGGGAACAGCAAACAGCCATTAAAGCAGCCCGCCCGCCACAATGGACCTACCTGTGTACACTAGATGGATGTGATGGAATGTACTGTCGTCCCTACATTTCCAAGAAGAAGTAAGAATTGCAGTTGCAACAAACCCTTGCTTGCCTACAAAGAGAGCAGCAATTTGGATTTGTTACTATGTTACCTGGAAGAATAACAAACTGTGCAAGGATGGAGGTTGTAGGAGCAAAGAGAAGTTGTCTGTAAAGTTGGTGGATGCCTATTTTCCATTTTGCAGTCCCTTGTCTCCCTCTTGTGGCCTCCTGGAGGCAAATAAATGTGCAAAAAAAAGACAGCCTGGCGGCCGGCTGTTGCAGTGTTGCCCTCTCAGGCAACACTGAGTGACTGACTGAGCCGCACCGTCTTATATAAAGTTCAGACGGAACTTTGCACGTGTCATAGTGGAGCCCTCAGGATTCCAGAGCCAGCTTTCTGACATCATAATGGGGCCTGCCTCAGAGATAGATAAAAGCCTGGGCCCAGGCAGTGTTGGTCAGTGCTGCTCAGCAGGCAGCACTGGACTGGACTGGACTGGATTACAGCTGATACAAGGTGTGAAGGAACAAGGGGTGGCTGTGGGCATGCACTTGCTGCCGCTGCCAGTGTTTATCTGCATGGCAGGAGGGCATTTGGGCGTTGCCAGGAAGGCGTTTTTATGTAGATTCCTCCTCTTTCAGCACTGCATTGTGGTGCAAGCAAAAGAAGCAAATCCTGTGTAGCTTCCTCTCCGGCCTTTATTCACCTCCCTCCCGCTTAGTAGCTGTAAATGTGTGTGAGCCTGCAGGGCCCCATGGAATTGCCTAGGAGTAGGCTGAATCAATCGCTGCAAGGGGTGAACAGCAGTATGGGACAGGCTCGGGCAAGGCAAGGGCCGCTCGGGTTATCGCTTCTCGGCCTTTTGGCTAAGATCAAGTGTAGTATCTGTTCTTATCAGTTTAATATCTGATACGTCCCCTATCTGGGGACCATATATTAAATGGATTTTTAGAACAGGGAGATGGAAATAGAGCTTGCTCTGTCCACTCCACGCATTGACCTGGTATTGCAGTATTTCCAGGACCGGTGCACCCTTCCCTTATGTGTTGACTAAAATCAGATTCCAAAAGTGCTATTTGTGTTTGCTATTGTTTTTGTCTTTCTGATGGGATCTCCCCTTTTAATCCCATTATTTCAACACCTGTTGGACAATGCATTTGTACAGTCATGTGTGATAATGAGCTCATTTATTAAATGCAATTAATTAATACATTGCCACCTCTTGTTGTGTGTGTGTGTGTGTGTGTGTGTGTGTGTGTGTGTGTGTGTGTGTGTGTGTGTGTGTGTGTGTGTGTGTGTGTGTCTTCTGTGTTTCTGTGTTTCCGGCATTTCACATTGGAACAGCTCATTCACCTTCCTTGTCTTCTCTCCGCCCTCCCTTTTAGGTAGGTTAAAGAGCTGCACCTGAGCCAGCCACTGATTGATTGATGCAGCACCACAGTCAAATAGTGGAGTGGAGTAGGGGGAACAGCAAACAGCCATTAAAGCAGCCCGCCCGCCACAATGGACCTACCTGTGTACACTAGATGGATGTGATGGAATGTACTGTCGTCCCTACATTTCCAAGAAGAAGTAAGAATTGCAGTTGCAACAAACCCTTGCTTGCCTACAAAGAGAGCAGCAATTTGGATTTGTTACTATGTTACCTGGAAGAATAACAAACTGTGCAAGGATGGAGGTTGTAGGAGCAAAGAGAAGTTGTCTGTAAAGTTGGTGGATGCCTATTTTCCATTTTGCAGTCCCTTGTCTCCCTCTTGTGGCCTCCTGGAGGCAAATAAATGTGCAAAAAAAAGACAGCCTGGCGGCCGGCTGTTGCAGTGTTGCCCTCTCAGGCAACACTGAGTGACTGACTGAGCCGCACCGTCTTATATAAAGTTCAGACGGAACTTTGCACGTGTCATAGTGGAGCCCTCAGGATTCCAGAGCCAGCTTTCTGACATCATAATGGGGCCTGCCTCAGAGATAGATAAAAGCCTGGGCCCAGGCAGTGTTGGTCAGTGCTGCTCAGCAGGCAGCACTGGACTGGACTGGACTGGATTACAGCTGATACAAGGTGTGAAGGAACAAGGGGTGGCTGTGGGCATGCACTTGCTGCCGCTGCCAGTGTTTATCTGCATGGCAGGAGGGCATTTGGGCGTTGCCAGGAAGGCGTTTTTATGTAGATTCCTCCTCTTTCAGCACTGCATTGTGGTGCAAGCAAAAGAAGCAAATCCTGTGTAGCTTCCTCTCCGGCCTTTATTCACCTCCCTCCCGCTTAGTAGCTGTAAATGTGTGTGAGCCTGCAGGGCCCCATGGAATTGCCTAGGAGTAGGCTGAATCAATCGCTGCAAGGGGTGAACAGCAGTATGGGACAGGCTCGGGCAAGGCAAGGGCCGCTCGGGTTATCGCTTCTCGGCCTTTTGGCTAAGATCAAGTGTAGTATCTGTTCTTATCAGTTTAATATCTGATACGTCCCCTATCTGGGGACCATATATTAAATGGATTTTTAGAACAGGGAGATGGAAATAGAGCTTGCTCTGTCCACTCCACGCATTGACCTGGTATTGCAGTATTTCCAGGACCGGTGCACCCTTCCCTTATGTGTTGACTAAAATCAGATTCCAAAAGTGCTATTTGTGTTTGCTATTGTTTTTGTCTTTCTGATGGGATCTCCCCTTTTAATCCCATTATTTCAACACCTGTTGGACAATGCATTTGTACAGTCATGTGTGATAATGAGCTCATTTATTAAATGCAATTAATTAATACATTGCCACCTCTTGTGTGTGTGTGTGTGTGTGTGTGTGTGTGTGTGTGTGTGTGTGTGTGTGTGTGTGTGTGTGTGTGTGTGTGTGTGTGTCTTCTGTGTTTCTGTGTTTCCGGCATTTCACATTGGAACAGCTCATTCACCTTCCTTGTCTTCTCTCCGCCCTCCCTTTTAGGTAGGTTAAAGAGCTGCACCTGAGCCAGCCACTGATTGATTGATGCAGCACCACAGTCAAATAGTGGAGTGGAGTAGGGGGAACAGCAAACAGCCATTAAAGCAGCCCGCCCGCCACAATGGACCTACCTGTGTACACTAGATGGATGTGATGGAATGTACTGTCGTCCCTACATTTCCAAGAAGAAGTAAGAATTGCAGTTGCAACAAACCCTTGCTTGCCTACAAAGAGAGCAGCAATTTGGATTTGTTACTATGTTACCTGGAAGAATAACAAACTGTGCAAGGATGGAGGTTGTAGGAGCAAAGAGAAGTTGTCTGTAAAGTTGGTGGATGCCTATTTTCCATTTTGCAGTCCCTTGTCTCCCTCTTGTGGCCTCCTGGAGGCAAATAAATGTGCAAAAAAAAGACAGCCTGGCGGCCGGCTGTTGCAGTGTTGCCCTCTCAGGCAACACTGAGTGACTGACTGAGCCGCACCGTCTTATATAAAGTTCAGACGGAACTTTGCACGTGTCATAGTGGAGCCCTCAGGATTCCAGAGCCAGCTTTCTGACATCATAATGGGGCCTGCCTCAGAGATAGATAAAAGCCTGGGCCCAGGCAGTGTTGGTCAGTGCTGCTCAGCAGGCAGCACTGGACTGGACTGGACTGGATTACAGCTGATACAAGGTGTGAAGGAACAAGGGGTGGCTGTGGGCATGCACTTGCTGCCGCTGCCAGTGTTTATCTGCATGGCAGGAGGGCATTTGGGCGTTGCCAGGAAGGCGTTTTTATGTAGATTCCTCCTCTTTCAGCACTGCATTGTGGTGCAAGCAAAAGAAGCAAATCCTGTGTAGCTTCCTCTCCGGCCTTTATTCACCTCCCTCCCGCTTAGTAGCTGTAAATGTGTGTGAGCCTGCAGGGCCCCATGGAATTGCCTAGGAGTAGGCTGAATCAATCGCTGCAAGGGGTGAACAGCAGTATGGGACAGGCTCGGGCAAGGCAAGGGCCGCTCGGGTTATCGCTTCTCGGCCTTTTGGCTAAGATCAAGTGTAGTATCTGTTCTTATCAGTTTAATATCTGATACGTCCCCTATCTGGGGACCATATATTAAATGGATTTTTAGAACAGGGAGATGGAAATAGAGCTTGCTCTGTCCACTCCACGCATTGACCTGGTATTGCAGTATTTCCAGGACCGGTGCACCCTTCCCTTATGTGTTGACTAAAATCAGATTCCAAAAGTGCTATTTGTGTTTGCTATTGTTTTTGTCTTTCTGATGGGATCTCCCCTTTTAATCCCATTATTTCAACACCTGTTGGACAATGCATTTGTACAGTCATGTGTGATAATGAGCTCATTTATTAAATGCAATTAATTAATACATTGCCACCTCTTGTTGTGTGTGTGTGTGTGTGTGTGTGTGTGTGTGTGTGTGTGTGTGTGTGTGTGTGTGTGTGTGTGTGTGTGTGTGTGTGTGTGTCTTCTGTGTTTCTGTGTTTCCGGCATTTCACATTGGAACAGCTCATTCACCTTCCTTGTCTTCTCTCCGCCCTCCCTTTTAGGTAGGTTAAAGAGCTGCACCTGAGCCAGCCACTGATTGATTGATGCAGCACCACAGTCAAATAGTGGAGTGGAGTAGGGGGAACAGCAAACAGCCATTAAAGCAGCCCGCCCGCCACAATGGACCTACCTGTGTACACTAGATGGATGTGATGGAATGTACTGTCGTCCCTACATTTCCAAGAAGAAGTAAGAATTGCAGTTGCAACAAACCCTTGCTTGCCTACAAAGAGAGCAGCAATTTGGATTTGTTACTATGTTACCTGGAAGAATAACAAACTGTGCAAGGATGGAGGTTGTAGGAGCAAAGAGAAGTTGTCTGTAAAGTTGGTGGATGCCTATTTTCCATTTTGCAGTCCCTTGTCTCCCTCTTGTGGCCTCCTGGAGGCAAATAAATGTGCAAAAAAAAGACAGCCTGGCGGCCGGCTGTTGCAGTGTTGCCCTCTCAGGCAACACTGAGTGACTGACTGAGCCGCACCGTCTTATATAAAGTTCAGACGGAACTTTGCACGTGTCATAGTGGAGCCCTCAGGATTCCAGAGCCAGCTTTCTGACATCATAATGGGGCCTGCCTCAGAGATAGATAAAAGCCTGGGCCCAGGCAGTGTTGGTCAGTGCTGCTCAGCAGGCAGCACTGGACTGGACTGGACTGGATTACAGCTGATACAAGGTGTGAAGGAACAAGGGGTGGCTGTGGGCATGCACTTGCTGCCGCTGCCAGTGTTTATCTGCATGGCAGGAGGGCATTTGGGCGTTGCCAGGAAGGCGTTTTTATGTAGATTCCTCCTCTTTCAGCACTGCATTGTGGTGCAAGCAAAAGAAGCAAATCCTGTGTAGCTTCCTCTCCGGCCTTTATTCACCTCCCTCCCGCTTAGTAGCTGTAAATGTGTGTGAGCCTGCAGGGCCCCATGGAATTGCCTAGGAGTAGGCTGAATCAATCGCTGCAAGGGGTGAACAGCAGTATGGGACAGGCTCGGGCAAGGCAAGGGCCGCTCGGGTTATCGCTTCTCGGCCTTTTGGCTAAGATCAAGTGTAGTACTTTAGGGTATTGCCTTGTTTCTTGGTCAGGAGGTGCCCTGGTACCCTTTTCCTTGGCCTGGGGGGATCGTTTCTCTTAGGAGAGACTTCACCCCTCTGCTGCTATTGGGGAGGAGGATTAGTCCAGGGCAACGGGGAGCGATCACCTGCCTGGTACTCCGGTACTGAAGGTATTTCTTTGGAGATTGCTGGAATTCTTTTGGAGCAGGATGGAGGAAATTCCCGAACATATGCGAACCAGGAATGCGGTCCGGTTTTTCGTGGAGGAATCTGAGAGGCAAAGGAAGGATTTGGAGTTCATCACGAAGGTCCTTTTGTTGGATTTCTTTCAGCTGGAGAGATCGTGCATTTTGGCGGTGATGGACTATCCGAGGAGAGGGTGCTTTGACGTTACCTTCGCTACAGAAGAAATTTATTCTGGTTTTTTTGGAACGCTTGAAGGAAGGTAAAAGGGACCCAAGACTTGTGGGTGTGAAGGTAACACCACATTTTGTGCCAAACAAGAAGTTGGTGGTCGTAAAGATGTTTTCGCCTTACGTGGAAGAAGAGGACATTAAGTCATTTCTCACTAAGTTTTGTGAGGAGGTGGTGGGAAAGGGGAAAGTGTTTAACCCCTTTGGATTTTGGACTGGGAAATGGAAATTTCTTTGTAAATTTGCAAGAATTGGTGAATCTGGAAACCTATTGTTTCCTCCAGCGCGGTTTAAGATTGGAAGTGCATGTGGAAATTTATTTTTTTTGGGAATGGATATGTTTTGTTTGAATTGTAAAGATTATGGTCATGAGAGAGAAACGTGTGAGAAAGTAATGTGTACAAAATGTCTGCAAGAGGGACATAAGTATAATGAATGTCAGAAAGGGAAAGTATGTAATATGTGTGGAGAGGAGGGGCACATATTCAAATCATGCCCAAAGAAAAGCAAACGTGAGGTACAAGACGAAAATAAGAAGATAGTCAAAAGAAAGGAAGCGGAAGTTAGTTTGGAAGAAGGAAAGCTTCAGAAATTGGAAGGAAGTGGGCAAAGTGATGAGAAAAAAAGGAAAAAAGCAGAGAGAAAGAAAAAAAGTGTCATTTCAGAAGAGGAAAGAGCAGAAAGAGACAGGTTACTGGAAGAAGTAGAGCAGTTACGTAGTAAAATTAATTTTGAAAAAATGCGGAGAAGGGTGCGGCTCTGTGTAAGAGAAAATTTACCAGGGTTTCTTGAACGGTATGGTGTGCCAACGTGGTTAGCGTGCATTGTAAACTGTGAATGGGATGGTAATGATTTGCAGGAACATTTAGTGGATATGTTAGGAACTATTGCTGTTAAAAAAGGAATGTTTTTTTGATTTCTTAAAAGGAAAAAAGGAAAGAGGAAAACAAAAGTTAATTATACGTTTTCAGTTTTCATTGTGATGATCTAAGTCTTTTTTATTTTGAATTTTATGATTTTTAAGACGTGATCTGAATGATAAAAAAAAAAAAAAAAAAAAAAAAAAAAAAAAATCTGTTCTTATCAGTTTAATATCTGATACGTCCCCTATCTGGGGACCATATATTAAATGGATTTTTAGAACAGGGAGATGGAAATAGAGCTTGCTCTGTCCACTCCACGCATTGACCTGGTATTGCAGTATTTCCAGGACCGGTGCACCCTTCCCTTATGTGTTGACTAAAATCAGATTCCAAAAGTGCTATTTGTGTTTGCTATTGTTTTTGTCTTTCTGATGGGATCTCCCCTTTTAATCCCATTATTTCAACACCTGTTGGACAATGCATTTGTACAGTCATGTGTGATAATGAGCTCATTTATTAAATGCAATTAATTAATACATTGCCACCTCTTGTTGTGTGTGTGTGTGTGTGTGTGTGTGTGTGTGTGTGTGTGTGTGTGTGTGTGTGTGTGTGTGTGTGTGTGTCTTCTGTGTTTCTGTGTTTCCGGCATTTCACATTGGAACAGCTCATTCACCTTCCTTGTCTTCTCTCCGCCCTCCCTTTTAGGTAGGTTAAAGAGCTGCACCTGAGCCAGCCACTGATTGATTGATGCAGCACCACAGTCAAATAGTGGAGTGGAGTAGGGGGAACAGCAAACAGCCATTAAAGCAGCCCGCCCGCCACAATGGACCTACCTGTGTACACTAGATGGATGTGATGGAATGTACTGTCGTCCCTACATTTCCAAGAAGAAGTAAGAATTGCAGTTGCAACAAACCCTTGCTTGCCTACAAAGAGAGCAGCAATTTGGATTTGTTACTATGTTACCTGGAAGAATAACAAACTGTGCAAGGATGGAGGTTGTAGGAGCAAAGAGAAGTTGTCTGTAAAGTTGGTGGATGCCTATTTTCCATTTTGCAGTCCCTTGTCTCCCTCTTGTGGCCTCCTGGAGGCAAATAAATGTGCAAAAAAAAGACAGCCTGGCGGCCGGCTGTTGCAGTGTTGCCCTCTCAGGCAACACTGAGTGACTGACTGAGCCGCACCGTCTTATATAAAGTTCAGACGGAACTTTGCACGTGTCATAGTGGAGCCCTCAGGATTCCAGAGCCAGCTTTCTGACATCATAATGGGGCCTGCCTCAGAGATAGATAAAAGCCTGGGCCCAGGCAGTGTTGGTCAGTGCTGCTCAGCAGGCAGCACTGGACTGGACTGGACTGGATTACAGCTGATACAAGGTGTGAAGGAACAAGGGGTGGCTGTGGGCATGCACTTGCTGCCGCTGCCAGTGTTTATCTGCATGGCAGGAGGGCATTTGGGCGTTGCCAGGAAGGCGTTTTTATGTAGATTCCTCCTCTTTCAGCACTGCATTGTGGTGCAAGCAAAAGAAGCAAATCCTGTGTAGCTTCCTCTCCGGCCTTTATTCACCTCCCTCCCGCTTAGTAGCTGTAAATGTGTGTGAGCCTGCAGGGCCCCATGGAATTGCCTAGGAGTAGGCTGAATCAATCGCTGCAAGGGGTGAACAGCAGTATGGGACAGGCTCGGGCAAGGCAAGGGCCGCTCGGGTTATCGCTTCTCGGCCTTTTGGCTAAGATCAAGTGTAGTATCTGTTCTTATCAGTTTAATATCTGATACGTCCCCTATCTGGGGACCATATATTAAATGGATTTTTAGAACAGGGAGATGGAAATAGAGCTTGCTCTGTCCACTCCACGCATTGACCTGGTATTGCAGTATTTCCAGGACCGGTGCACCCTTCCCTTATGTGTTGACTAAAATCAGATTCCAAAAGTGCTATTTGTGTTTGCTATTGTTTTTGTCTTTCTGATGGGATCTCCCCTTTTAATCCCATTATTTCAACACCTGTTGGACAATGCATTTGTACAGTCATGTGTGATAATGAGCTCATTTATTAAATGCAATTAATTAATACATTGCCACCTCTTGTTGTGTGTGTGTGTGTGTGTGTGTGTGTGTGTGTGTGTGTGTGTGTGTGTGTGTGTGTGTGTGTGTGTGTGTGTGTCTTCTGTGTTTCTGTGTTTCCGGCATTTCACATTGGAACAGCTCATTCACCTTCCTTGTCTTCTCTCCGCCCTCCCTTTTAGGTAGGTTAAAGAGCTGCACCTGAGCCAGCCACTGATTGATTGATGCAGCACCACAGTCAAATAGTGGAGTGGAGTAGGGGGAACAGCAAACAGCCATTAAAGCAGCCCGCCCGCCACAATGGACCTACCTGTGTACACTAGATGGATGTGATGGAATGTACTGTCGTCCCTACATTTCCAAGAAGAAGTAAGAATTGCAGTTGCAACAAACCCTTGCTTGCCTACAAAGAGAGCAGCAATTTGGATTTGTTACTATGTTACCTGGAAGAATAACAAACTGTGCAAGGATGGAGGTTGTAGGAGCAAAGAGAAGTTGTCTGTAAAGTTGGTGGATGCCTATTTTCCATTTTGCAGTCCCTTGTCTCCCTCTTGTGGCCTCCTGGAGGCAAATAAATGTGCAAAAAAAAGACAGCCTGGCGGCCGGCTGTTGCAGTGTTGCCCTCTCAGGCAACACTGAGTGACTGACTGAGCCGCACCGTCTTATATAAAGTTCAGACGGAACTTTGCACGTGTCATAGTGGAGCCCTCAGGATTCCAGAGCCAGCTTTCTGACATCATAATGGGGCCTGCCTCAGAGATAGATAAAAGCCTGGGCCCAGGCAGTGTTGGTCAGTGCTGCTCAGCAGGCAGCACTGGACTGGACTGGACTGGATTACAGCTGATACAAGGTGTGAAGGAACAAGGGGTGGCTGTGGGCATGCACTTGCTGCCGCTGCCAGTGTTTATCTGCATGGCAGGAGGGCATTTGGGCGTTGCCAGGAAGGCGTTTTTATGTAGATTCCTCCTCTTTCAGCACTGCATTGTGGTGCAAGCAAAAGAAGCAAATCCTGTGTAGCTTCCTCTCCGGCCTTTATTCACCTCCCTCCCGCTTAGTAGCTGTAAATGTGTGTGAGCCTGCAGGGCCCCATGGAATTGCCTAGGAGTAGGCTGAATCAATCGCTGCAAGGGGTGAACAGCAGTATGGGACAGGCTCGGGCAAGGCAAGGGCCGCTCGGGTTATCGCTTCTCGGCCTTTTGGCTAAGATCAAGTGTAGTATCTGTTCTTATCAGTTTAATATCTGATACGTCCCCTATCTGGGGACCATATATTAAATGGATTTTTAGAACAGGGAGATGGAAATAGAGCTTGCTCTGTCCACTCCACGCATTGACCTGGTATTGCAGTATTTCCAGGACCGGTGCACCCTTCCCTTATGTGTTGACTAAAATCAGATTCCAAAAGTGCTATTTGTGTTTGCTATTGTTTTTGTCTTTCTGATGGGATCTCCCCTTTTAATCCCATTATTTCAACACCTGTTGGACAATGCATTTGTACAGTCATGTGTGATAATGAGCTCATTTATTAAATGCAATTAATTAATACATTGCCACCTCTTGTTGTGTGTGTGTGTGTGTGTGTGTGTGTGTGTGTGTGTGTGTGTGTGTGTGTGTGTGTGTGTGTGTGTGTGTGTGTCTTCTGTGTTTCTGTGTTTCCGGCATTTCACATTGGAACAGCTCATTCACCTTCCTTGTCTTCTCTCCGCCCTCCCTTTTAGGTAGGTTAAAGAGCTGCACCTGAGCCAGCCACTGATTGATTGATGCAGCACCACAGTCAAATAGTGGAGTGGAGTAGGGGGAACAGCAAACAGCCATTAAAGCAGCCCGCCCGCCACAATGGACCTACCTGTGTACACTAGATGGATGTGATGGAATGTACTGTCGTCCCTACATTTCCAAGAAGAAGTAAGAATTGCAGTTGCAACAAACCCTTGCTTGCCTACAAAGAGAGCAGCAATTTGGATTTGTTACTATGTTACCTGGAAGAATAACAAACTGTGCAAGGATGGAGGTTGTAGGAGCAAAGAGAAGTTGTCTGTAAAGTTGGTGGATGCCTATTTTCCATTTTGCAGTCCCTTGTCTCCCTCTTGTGGCCTCCTGGAGGCAAATAAATGTGCAAAAAAAAGACAGCCTGGCGGCCGGCTGTTGCAGTGTTGCCCTCTCAGGCAACACTGAGTGACTGACTGAGCCGCACCGTCTTATATAAAGTTCAGACGGAACTTTGCACGTGTCATAGTGGAGCCCTCAGGATTCCAGAGCCAGCTTTCTGACATCATAATGGGGCCTGCCTCAGAGATAGATAAAAGCCTGGGCCCAGGCAGTGTTGGTCAGTGCTGCTCAGCAGGCAGCACTGGACTGGACTGGACTGGATTACAGCTGATACAAGGTGTGAAGGAACAAGGGGTGGCTGTGGGCATGCACTTGCTGCCGCTGCCAGTGTTTATCTGCATGGCAGGAGGGCATTTGGGCGTTGCCAGGAAGGCGTTTTTATGTAGATTCCTCCTCTTTCAGCACTGCATTGTGGTGCAAGCAAAAGAAGCAAATCCTGTGTAGCTTCCTCTCCGGCCTTTATTCACCTCCCTCCCGCTTAGTAGCTGTAAATGTGTGTGAGCCTGCAGGGCCCCATGGAATTGCCTAGGAGTAGGCTGAATCAATCGCTGCAAGGGGTGAACAGCAGTATGGGACAGGCTCGGGCAAGGCAAGGGCCGCTCGGGTTATCGCTTCTCGGCCTTTTGGCTAAGATCAAGTGTAGTATCTGTTCTTATCAGTTTAATATCTGATACGTCCCCTATCTGGGGACCATATATTAAATGGATTTTTAGAACAGGGAGATGGAAATAGAGCTTGCTCTGTCCACTCCACGCATTGACCTGGTATTGCAGTATTTCCAGGACCGGTGCACCCTTCCCTTATGTGTTGACTAAAATCAGATTCCAAAAGTGCTATTTGTGTTTGCTATTGTTTTTGTCTTTCTGATGGGATCTCCCCTTTTAATCCCATTATTTCAACACCTGTTGGACAATGCATTTGTACAGTCATGTGTGATAATGAGCTCATTTATTAAATGCAATTAATTAATACATTGCCACCTCTTGTTGTGTGTGTGTGTGTGTGTGTGTGTGTGTGTGTGTGTGTGTGTGTGTGTGTGTGTGTGTGTGTGTGTGTGTGTGTCTTCTGTGTTTCTGTGTTTCCGGCATTTCACATTGGAACAGCTCATTCACCTTCCTTGTCTTCTCTCCGCCCTCCCTTTTAGGTAGGTTAAAGAGCTGCACCTGAGCCAGCCACTGATTGATTGATGCAGCACCACAGTCAAATAGTGGAGTGGAGTAGGGGGAACAGCAAACAGCCATTAAAGCAGCCCGCCCGCCACAATGGACCTACCTGTGTACACTAGATGGATGTGATGGAATGTACTGTCGTCCCTACATTTCCAAGAAGAAGTAAGAATTGCAGTTGCAACAAACCCTTGCTTGCCTACAAAGAGAGCAGCAATTTGGATTTGTTACTATGTTACCTGGAAGAATAACAAACTGTGCAAGGATGGAGGTTGTAGGAGCAAAGAGAAGTTGTCTGTAAAGTTGGTGGATGCCTATTTTCCATTTTGCAGTCCCTTGTCTCCCTCTTGTGGCCTCCTGGAGGCAAATAAATGTGCAAAAAAAAGACAGCCTGGCGGCCGGCTGTTGCAGTGTTGCCCTCTCAGGCAACACTGAGTGACTGACTGAGCCGCACCGTCTTATATAAAGTTCAGACGGAACTTTGCACGTGTCATAGTGGAGCCCTCAGGATTCCAGAGCCAGCTTTCTGACATCATAATGGGGCCTGCCTCAGAGATAGATAAAAGCCTGGGCCCAGGCAGTGTTGGTCAGTGCTGCTCAGCAGGCAGCACTGGACTGGACTGGACTGGATTACAGCTGATACAAGGTGTGAAGGAACAAGGGGTGGCTGTGGGCATGCACTTGCTGCCGCTGCCAGTGTTTATCTGCATGGCAGGAGGGCATTTGGGCGTTGCCAGGAAGGCGTTTTTATGTAGATTCCTCCTCTTTCAGCACTGCATTGTGGTGCAAGCAAAAGAAGCAAATCCTGTGTAGCTTCCTCTCCGGCCTTTATTCACCTCCCTCCCGCTTAGTAGCTGTAAATGTGTGTGAGCCTGCAGGGCCCCATGGAATTGCCTAGGAGTAGGCTGAATCAATCGCTGCAAGGGGTGAACAGCAGTATGGGACAGGCTCGGGCAAGGCAAGGGCCGCTCGGGTTATCGCTTCTCGGCCTTTTGGCTAAGATCAAGTGTAGTATCTGTTCTTATCAGTTTAATATCTGATACGTCCCCTATCTGGGGACCATATATTAAATGGATTTTTAGAACAGGGAGATGGAAATAGAGCTTGCTCTGTCCACTCCACGCATTGACCTGGTATTGCAGTATTTCCAGGACCGGTGCACCCTTCCCTTATGTGTTGACTAAAATCAGATTCCAAAAGTGCTATTTGTGTTTGCTATTGTTTTTGTCTTTCTGATGGGATCTCCCCTTTTAATCCCATTATTTCAACACCTGTTGGACAATGCATTTGTACAGTCATGTGTGATAATGAGCTCATTTATTAAATGCAATTAATTAATACATTGCCACCTCTTGTTGTGTGTGTGTGTGTGTGTGTGTGTGTGTGTGTGTGTGTGTGTGTGTGTGTGTGTGTGTGTGTGTGTGTGTGTGTCTTCTGTGTTTCTGTGTTTCCGGCATTTCACATTGGAACAGCTCATTCACCTTCCTTGTCTTCTCTCCGCCCTCCCTTTTAGGTAGGTTAAAGAGCTGCACCTGAGCCAGCCACTGATTGATTGATGCAGCACCACAGTCAAATAGTGGAGTGGAGTAGGGGGAACAGCAAACAGCCATTAAAGCAGCCCGCCCGCCACAATGGACCTACCTGTGTACACTAGATGGATGTGATGGAATGTACTGTCGTCCCTACATTTCCAAGAAGAAGTAAGAATTGCAGTTGCAACAAACCCTTGCTTGCCTACAAAGAGAGCAGCAATTTGGATTTGTTACTATGTTACCTGGAAGAATAACAAACTGTGCAAGGATGGAGGTTGTAGGAGCAAAGAGAAGTTGTCTGTAAAGTTGGTGGATGCCTATTTTCCATTTTGCAGTCCCTTGTCTCCCTCTTGTGGCCTCCTGGAGGCAAATAAATGTGCAAAAAAAAGACAGCCTGGCGGCCGGCTGTTGCAGTGTTGCCCTCTCAGGCAACACTGAGTGACTGACTGAGCCGCACCGTCTTATATAAAGTTCAGACGGAACTTTGCACGTGTCATAGTGGAGCCCTCAGGATTCCAGAGCCAGCTTTCTGACATCATAATGGGGCCTGCCTCAGAGATAGATAAAAGCCTGGGCCCAGGCAGTGTTGGTCAGTGCTGCTCAGCAGGCAGCACTGGACTGGACTGGACTGGATTACAGCTGATACAAGGTGTGAAGGAACAAGGGGTGGCTGTGGGCATGCACTTGCTGCCGCTGCCAGTGTTTATCTGCATGGCAGGAGGGCATTTGGGCGTTGCCAGGAAGGCGTTTTTATGTAGATTCCTCCTCTTTCAGCACTGCATTGTGGTGCAAGCAAAAGAAGCAAATCCTGTGTAGCTTCCTCTCCGGCCTTTATTCACCTCCCTCCCGCTTAGTAGCTGTAAATGTGTGTGAGCCTGCAGGGCCCCATGGAATTGCCTAGGAGTAGGCTGAATCAATCGCTGCAAGGGGTGAACAGCAGTATGGGACAGGCTCGGGCAAGGCAAGGGCCGCTCGGGTTATCGCTTCTCGGCCTTTTGGCTAAGATCAAGTGTAGTATCTGTTCTTATCAGTTTAATATCTGATACGTCCCCTATCTGGGGACCATATATTAAATGGATTTTTAGAACAGGGAGATGGAAATAGAGCTTGCTCTGTCCACTCCACGCATTGACCTGGTATTGCAGTATTTCCAGGACCGGTGCACCCTTCCCTTATGTGTTGACTAAAATCAGATTCCAAAAGTGCTATTTGTGTTTGCTATTGTTTTTGTCTTTCTGATGGGATCTCCCCTTTTAATCCCATTATTTCAACACCTGTTGGACAATGCATTTGTACAGTCATGTGTGATAATGAGCTCATTTATTAAATGCAATTAATTAATACATTGCCACCTCTTGTTGTGTGTGTGTGTGTGTGTGTGTGTGTGTGTGTGTGTGTGTGTGTGTGTGTGTGTGTGTGTGTGTGTGTGTGTGTCTTCTGTGTTTCTGTGTTTCCGGCATTTCACATTGGAACAGCTCATTCACCTTCCTTGTCTTCTCTCCGCCCTCCCTTTTAGGTAGGTTAAAGAGCTGCACCTGAGCCAGCCACTGATTGATTGATGCAGCACCACAGTCAAATAGTGGAGTGGAGTAGGGGGAACAGCAAACAGCCATTAAAGCAGCCCGCCCGCCACAATGGACCTACCTGTGTACACTAGATGGATGTGATGGAATGTACTGTCGTCCCTACATTTCCAAGAAGAAGTAAGAATTGCAGTTGCAACAAACCCTTGCTTGCCTACAAAGAGAGCAGCAATTTGGATTTGTTACTATGTTACCTGGAAGAATAACAAACTGTGCAAGGATGGAGGTTGTAGGAGCAAAGAGAAGTTGTCTGTAAAGTTGGTGGATGCCTATTTTCCATTTTGCAGTCCCTTGTCTCCCTCTTGTGGCCTCCTGGAGGCAAATAAATGTGCAAAAAAAAGACAGCCTGGCGGCCGGCTGTTGCAGTGTTGCCCTCTCAGGCAACACTGAGTGACTGACTGAGCCGCACCGTCTTATATAAAGTTCAGACGGAACTTTGCACGTGTCATAGTGGAGCCCTCAGGATTCCAGAGCCAGCTTTCTGACATCATAATGGGGCCTGCCTCAGAGATAGATAAAAGCCTGGGCCCAGGCAGTGTTGGTCAGTGCTGCTCAGCAGGCAGCACTGGACTGGACTGGACTGGATTACAGCTGATACAAGGTGTGAAGGAACAAGGGGTGGCTGTGGGCATGCACTTGCTGCCGCTGCCAGTGTTTATCTGCATGGCAGGAGGGCATTTGGGCGTTGCCAGGAAGGCGTTTTTATGTAGATTCCTCCTCTTTCAGCACTGCATTGTGGTGCAAGCAAAAGAAGCAAATCCTGTGTAGCTTCCTCTCCGGCCTTTATTCACCTCCCTCCCGCTTAGTAGCTGTAAATGTGTGTGAGCCTGCAGGGCCCCATGGAATTGCCTAGGAGTAGGCTGAATCAATCGCTGCAAGGGGTGAACAGCAGTATGGGACAGGCTCGGGCAAGGCAAGGGCCGCTCGGGTTATCGCTTCTCGGCCTTTTGGCTAAGATCAAGTGTAGTATCTGTTCTTATCAGTTTAATATCTGATACGTCCCCTATCTGGGGACCATATATTAAATGGATTTTTAGAACAGGGAGATGGAAATAGAGCTTGCTCTGTCCACTCCACGCATTGACCTGGTATTGCAGTATTTCCAGGACCGGTGCACCCTTCCCTTATGTGTTGACTAAAATCAGATTCCAAAAGTGCTATTTGTGTTTGCTATTGTTTTTGTCTTTCTGATGGGATCTCCCCTTTTAATCCCATTATTTCAACACCTGTTGGACAATGCATTTGTACAGTCATGTGTGATAATGAGCTCATTTATTAAATGCAATTAATTAATACATTGCCACCTCTTGTTGTGTGTGTGTGTGTGTGTGTGTGTGTGTGTGTGTGTGTGTGTGTGTGTGTGTGTGTGTGTGTGTGTGTGTGTCTTCTGTGTTTCTGTGTTTCCGGCATTTCACATTGGAACAGCTCATTCACCTTCCTTGTCTTCTCTCCGCCCTCCCTTTTAGGTAGGTTAAAGAGCTGCACCTGAGCCAGCCACTGATTGATTGATGCAGCACCACAGTCAAATAGTGGAGTGGAGTAGGGGGAACAGCAAACAGCCATTAAAGCAGCCCGCCCGCCACAATGGACCTACCTGTGTACACTAGATGGATGTGATGGAATGTACTGTCGTCCCTACATTTCCAAGAAGAAGTAAGAATTGCAGTTGCAACAAACCCTTGCTTGCCTACAAAGAGAGCAGCAATTTGGATTTGTTACTATGTTACCTGGAAGAATAACAAACTGTGCAAGGATGGAGGTTGTAGGAGCAAAGAGAAGTTGTCTGTAAAGTTGGTGGATGCCTATTTTCCATTTTGCAGTCCCTTGTCTCCCTCTTGTGGCCTCCTGGAGGCAAATAAATGTGCAAAAAAAAGACAGCCTGGCGGCCGGCTGTTGCAGTGTTGCCCTCTCAGGCAACACTGAGTGACTGACTGAGCCGCACCGTCTTATATAAAGTTCAGACGGAACTTTGCACGTGTCATAGTGGAGCCCTCAGGATTCCAGAGCCAGCTTTCTGACATCATAATGGGGCCTGCCTCAGAGATAGATAAAAGCCTGGGCCCAGGCAGTGTTGGTCAGTGCTGCTCAGCAGGCAGCACTGGACTGGACTGGACTGGATTACAGCTGATACAAGGTGTGAAGGAACAAGGGGTGGCTGTGGGCATGCACTTGCTGCCGCTGCCAGTGTTTATCTGCATGGCAGGAGGGCATTTGGGCGTTGCCAGGAAGGCGTTTTTATGTAGATTCCTCCTCTTTCAGCACTGCATTGTGGTGCAAGCAAAAGAAGCAAATCCTGTGTAGCTTCCTCTCCGGCCTTTATTCACCTCCCTCCCGCTTAGTAGCTGTAAATGTGTGTGAGCCTGCAGGGCCCCATGGAATTGCCTAGGAGTAGGCTGAATCAATCGCTGCAAGGGGTGAACAGCAGTATGGGACAGGCTCGGGCAAGGCAAGGGCCGCTCGGGTTATCGCTTCTCGGCCTTTTGGCTAAGATCAAGTGTAGTATCTGTTCTTATCAGTTTAATATCTGATACGTCCCCTATCTGGGGACCATATATTAAATGGATTTTTAGAACAGGGAGATGGAAATAGAGCTTGCTCTGTCCACTCCACGCATTGACCTGGTATTGCAGTATTTCCAGGACCGGTGCACCCTTCCCTTATGTGTTGACTAAAATCAGATTCCAAAAGTGCTATTTGTGTTTGCTATTGTTTTTGTCTTTCTGATGGGATCTCCCCTTTTAATCCCATTATTTCAACACCTGTTGGACAATGCATTTGTACAGTCATGTGTGATAATGAGCTCATTTATTAAATGCAATTAATTAATACATTGCCACCTCTTGTTGTGTGTGTGTGTGTGTGTGTGTGTGTGTGTGTGTGTGTGTGTGTGTGTGTGTGTGTGTGTGTGTGTGTGTGTCTTCTGTGTTTCTGTGTTTCCGGCATTTCACATTGGAACAGCTCATTCACCTTCCTTGTCTTCTCTCCGCCCTCCCTTTTAGGTAGGTTAAAGAGCTGCACCTGAGCCAGCCACTGATTGATTGATGCAGCACCACAGTCAAATAGTGGAGTGGAGTAGGGGGAACAGCAAACAGCCATTAAAGCAGCCCGCCCGCCACAATGGACCTACCTGTGTACACTAGATG
Organism: Rhinoderma darwinii; assembly: GCF_050947455.1. NCBI lineage: Eukaryota > Metazoa > Chordata > Amphibia > Anura > Rhinodermatidae > Rhinoderma > Rhinoderma darwinii. The sequence goes on from NW_027463038.1 coordinate 25,653, forward strand.
GATGTGATGGAATGTACTGTCGTCCCTACATTTCCAAGAAGAAGTAAGAATTGCAGTTGCAACAAACCCTTGCTTGCCTACAAAGAGAGCAGCAATTTGGATTTGTTACTATGTTACCTGGAAGAATAACAAACTGTGCAAGGATGGAGGTTGTAGGAGCAAAGAGAAGTTGTCTGTAAAGTTGGTGGATGCCTATTTTCCATTTTGCAGTCCCTTGTCTCCCTCTTGTGGCCTCCTGGAGGCAAATAAATGTGCAAAAAAAAGACAGCCTGGCGGCCGGCTGTTGCAGTGTTGCCCTCTCAGGCAACACTGAGTGACTGACTGAGCCGCACCGTCTTATATAAAGTTCAGACGGAACTTTGCACGTGTCATAGTGGAGCCCTCAGGATTCCAGAGCCAGCTTTCTGACATCATAATGGGGCCTGCCTCAGAGATAGATAAAAGCCTGGGCCCAGGCAGTGTTGGTCAGTGCTGCTCAGCAGGCAGCACTGGACTGGACTGGACTGGATTACAGCTGATACAAGGTGTGAAGGAACAAGGGGTGGCTGTGGGCATGCACTTGCTGCCGCTGCCAGTGTTTATCTGCATGGCAGGAGGGCATTTGGGCGTTGCCAGGAAGGCGTTTTTATGTAGATTCCTCCTCTTTCAGCACTGCATTGTGGTGCAAGCAAAAGAAGCAAATCCTGTGTAGCTTCCTCTCCGGCCTTTATTCACCTCCCTCCCGCTTAGTAGCTGTAAATGTGTGTGAGCCTGCAGGGCCCCATGGAATTGCCTAGGAGTAGGCTGAATCAATCGCTGCAAGGGGTGAACAGCAGTATGGGACAGGCTCGGGCAAGGCAAGGGCCGCTCGGGTTATCGCTTCTCGGCCTTTTGGCTAAGATCAAGTGTAGTATCTGTTCTTATCAGTTTAATATCTGATACGTCCCCTATCTGGGGACCATATATTAAATGGATTTTTAGAACAGGGAGATGGAAATAGAGCTTGCTCTGTCCACTCCACGCATTGACCTGGTATTGCAGTATTTCCAGGACCGGTGCACCCTTCCCTTATGTGTTGACTAAAATCAGATTCCAAAAGTGCTATTTGTGTTTGCTATTGTTTTTGTCTTTCTGATGGGATCTCCCCTTTTAATCCCATTATTTCAACACCTGTTGGACAATGCATTTGTACAGTCATGTGTGATAATGAGCTCATTTATTAAATGCAATTAATTAATACATTGCCACCTCTTGTTGTGTGTGTGTGTGTGTGTGTGTGTGTGTGTGTGTGTGTGTGTGTGTGTGTGTGTGTGTGTGTGTGTGTGTGTCTTCTGTGTTTCTGTGTTTCCGGCATTTCACATTGGAACAGCTCATTCACCTTCCTTGTCTTCTCTCCGCCCTCCCTTTTAGGTAGGTTAAAGAGCTGCACCTGAGCCAGCCACTGATTGATTGATGCAGCACCACAGTCAAATAGTGGAGTGGAGTAGGGGGAACAGCAAACAGCCATTAAAGCAGCCCGCCCGCCACAATGGACCTACCTGTGTACACTAGATGGATGTGATGGAATGTACTGTCGTCCCTACATTTCCAAGAAGAAGTAAGAATTGCAGTTGCAACAAACCCTTGCTTGCCTACAAAGAGAGCAGCAATTTGGATTTGTTACTATGTTACCTGGAAGAATAACAAACTGTGCAAGGATGGAGGTTGTAGGAGCAAAGAGAAGTTGTCTGTAAAGTTGGTGGATGCCTATTTTCCATTTTGCAGTCCCTTGTCTCCCTCTTGTGGCCTCCTGGAGGCAAATAAATGTGCAAAAAAAAGACAGCCTGGCGGCCGGCTGTTGCAGTGTTGCCCTCTCAGGCAACACTGAGTGACTGACTGAGCCGCACCGTCTTATATAAAGTTCAGACGGAACTTTGCACGTGTCATAGTGGAGCCCTCAGGATTCCAGAGCCAGCTTTCTGACATCATAATGGGGCCTGCCTCAGAGATAGATAAAAGCCTGGGCCCAGGCAGTGTTGGTCAGTGCTGCTCAGCAGGCAGCACTGGACTGGACTGGACTGGATTACAGCTGATACAAGGTGTGAAGGAACAAGGGGTGGCTGTGGGCATGCACTTGCTGCCGCTGCCAGTGTTTATCTGCATGGCAGGAGGGCATTTGGGCGTTGCCAGGAAGGCGTTTTTATGTAGATTCCTCCTCTTTCAGCACTGCATTGTGGTGCAAGCAAAAGAAGCAAATCCTGTGTAGCTTCCTCTCCGGCCTTTATTCACCTCCCTCCCGCTTAGTAGCTGTAAATGTGTGTGAGCCTGCAGGGCCCCATGGAATTGCCTAGGAGTAGGCTGAATCAATCGCTGCAAGGGGTGAACAGCAGTATGGGACAGGCTCGGGCAAGGCAAGGGCCGCTCGGGTTATCGCTTCTCGGCCTTTTGGCTAAGATCAAGTGTAGTATCTGTTCTTATCAGTTTAATATCTGATACGTCCCCTATCTGGGGACCATATATTAAATGGATTTTTAGAACAGGGAGATGGAAATAGAGCTTGCTCTGTCCACTCCACGCATTGACCTGGTATTGCAGTATTTCCAGGACCGGTGCACCCTTCCCTTATGTGTTGACTAAAATCAGATTCCAAAAGTGCTATTTGTGTTTGCTATTGTTTTTGTCTTTCTGATGGGATCTCCCCTTTTAATCCCATTATTTCAACACCTGTTGGACAATGCATTTGTACAGTCATGTGTGATAATGAGCTCATTTATTAAATGCAATTAATTAATACATTGCCACCTCTTGTTGTGTGTGTGTGTGTGTGGTGTGTGTGTGTGTGTGTGTGTGTGTGTGTGTGTGTGTGTGTGTGTGTGTGTGTGTGTGTCTTCTGTGTTTCTGTGTTTCCGGCATTTCACATTGGAACAGCTCATTCACCTTCCTTGTCTTCTCTCCGCCCTCCCTTTTAGGTAGGTTAAAGAGCTGCACCTGAGCCAGCCACTGATTGATTGATGCAGCACCACAGTCAAATAGTGGAGTGGAGTAGGGGGAACAGCAAACAGCCATTAAAGCAGCCCGCCCGCCACAATGGACCTACCTGTGTACACTAGATGGATGTGATGGAATGTACTGTCGTCCCTACATTTCCAAGAAGAAGTAAGAATTGCAGTTGCAACAAACCCTTGCTTGCCTACAAAGAGAGCAGCAATTTGGATTTGTTACTATGTTACCTGGAAGAATAACAAACTGTGCAAGGATGGAGGTTGTAGGAGCAAAGAGAAGTTGTCTGTAAAGTTGGTGGATGCCTATTTTCCATTTTGCAGTCCCTTGTCTCCCTCTTGTGGCCTCCTGGAGGCAAATAAATGTGCAAAAAAAAGACAGCCTGGCGGCCGGCTGTTGCAGTGTTGCCCTCTCAGGCAACACTGAGTGACTGACTGAGCCGCACCGTCTTATATAAAGTTCAGACGGAACTTTGCACGTGTCATAGTGGAGCCCTCAGGATTCCAGAGCCAGCCTTTCTGACATCATAATGGGGCCTGCCTCAGAGATAGATAAAAGCCTGGGCCCAGGCAGTGTTGGTCAGTGCTGCTCAGCAGGCAGCACTGGACTGGACTGGACTGGATTACAGCTGATACAAGGTGTGAAGGAACAAGGGGTGGCTGTGGGCATGCACTTGCTGCCGCTGCCAGTGTTTATCTGCATGCAGGAGGGCATTTGGGCGTTGCCAGGAAGGCGTTTTTATGTAGATTCCTCCTCTTTCAGCACTGCATTGTGGTGCAAGCAAAAGAAGCAAATCCTGTGTAGCTTCCTCTCCGGCCTTTATTCACCTCCCTCCCGCTTAGTAGCTGTAAATGTGTGTGAGCCTGCAGGGCCCCATGGAATTGCCTAGGAGTAGGCTGAATCAATCGCTGCAAGGGGTGAACAGCAGTATGGGACAGGCTCGGGCAAGGCAAGGGCCGCTCGGGTTATCGCTTCTCGGCCTTTTGGCTAAGATCAAGTGTAGTATCTGTTCTTATCAGTTTAATATCTGATACGTCCCCTATCTGGGGACCATATATTAAATGGATTTTTAGAACAGGGAGATGGAAATAGAGCTTGCTCTGTCCACTCCACGCATTGACCTGGTATTGCAGTATTTCCAGGACCGGTGCACCCTTCCCTTATGTGTTGACTAAAATCAGATTCCAAAAGTGCTATTTGTGTTTGCTATTGTTTTTGTCTTTCTGATGGGATCTCCCCTTTTAATCCCATTATTTCAACACCTGTTGGACAATGCATTTGTACAGTCATGTGTGATAATGAGCTCATTTATTAAATGCAATTAATTAATACATTGCCACCTCTTGTTGTGTGTGTGTGTGTGTGTGTGTGTGTGTGTGTGTGTGTGTGTGTGTGTGTGTGTGTGTGTGTGTGTGTGTGTGTGTCTTCTGTGTTTCTGTGTTTCCGGCATTTCACATTGGAACAGCTCATTCACCTTCCTTGTCTTCTCTCCGCCCTCCCTTTTAGGTAGGTTAAAGAGCTGCACCTGAGCCAGCCACTGATTGATTGATGCAGCACCACAGTCAAATAGTGGAGTGGAGTAGGGGGAACAGCAAACAGCCATTAAAGCAGCCCGCCCGCCACAATGGACCTACCTGTGTACACTAGATGGATGTGATGGAATGTACTGTCGTCCCTACATTTCCAAGAAGAAGTAAGAATTGCAGTTGCAACAAACCCTTGCTTGCCTACAAAGAGAGCAGCAATTTGGATTTGTTACTATGTTACCTGGAAGAATAACAAACTGTGCAAGGATGGAGGTTGTAGGAGCAAAGAGAAGTTGTCTGTAAAGTTGGTGGATGCCTATTTTCCATTTTGCAGTCCCTTGTCTCCCTCTTGTGGCCTCCTGGAGGCAAATAAATGTGCAAAAAAAAGACAGCCTGGCGGCCGGCTGTTGCAGTGTTGCCCTCTCAGGCAACACTGAGTGACTGACTGAGCCGCACCGTCTTATATAAAGTTCAGACGGAACTTTGCACGTGTCATAGTGGAGCCCTCAGGATTCCAGAGCCAGCTTTCTGACATCATAATGGGGCCTGCCTCAGAGATAGATAAAAGCCTGGGCCCAGGCAGTGTTGGTCAGTGCTGCTCAGCAGGCAGCACTGGACTGGACTGGACTGGATTACAGCTGATACAAGGTGTGAAGGAACAAGGGGTGGCTGTGGGCATGCACTTGCTGCCGCTGCCAGTGTTTATCTGCATGGCAGGAGGGCATTTGGGCGTTGCCAGGAAGGCGTTTTTATGTAGATTCCTCCTCTTTCAGCACTGCATTGTGGTGCAAGCAAAAGAAGCAAATCCTGTGTAGCTTCCTCTCCGGCCTTTATTCACCTCCCTCCCGCTTAGTAGCTGTAAATGTGTGTGAGCCTGCAGGGCCCCATGGAATTGCCTAGGAGTAGGCTGAATCAATCGCTGCAAGGGGTGAACAGCAGTATGGGACAGGCTCGGGCAAGGCAAGGGCCGCTCGGGTTATCGCTTCTCGGCCTTTTGGCTAAGATCAAGTGTAGTATCTGTTCTTATCAGTTTAATATCTGATACGTCCCCTATCTGGGGACCATATATTAAATGGATTTTTAGAACAGGGAGATGGAAATAGAGCTTGCTCTGTCCACTCCACGCATTGACCTGGTATTGCAGTATTTCCAGGACCGGTGCACCCTTCCCTTATGTGTTGACTAAATCAGATTCCAAAAGTGCTATTTGTGTTTGCTATTGTTTTTGTCTTTCTGATGGGATCTCCCCTTTTAATCCATTATTTCAACACCTGTTGGACAATGCATTTGTACAGTCATGTGTGATAATGAGCTCATTTATTAAATGCAATTAATTAATACATTGCCACCTCTTGTTGTGTGTGTGTGTGTGTGTGTGTGTGTGTGTGTGTGTGTGTGTGTGTGTGTGTGTGTGTGTGTGTCTTCTGTGTTTCTGTGTTTCCGGCATTTCACATTGGAACAGCTCATTCACCTTCCTTGTCTTCTCTCCGCCCTCCCTTTTAGGTAGGTTAAAGAGCTGCACCTGAGCCAGCCACTGATTGATTGATGCAGCACCACAGTCAAATAGTGGAGTGGAGTAGGGGGAACAGCAAACAGCCATTAAAGCAGCCCGCCCGCCACAATGGACCTACCTGTGTACACTAGATGGATGTGATGGAATGTACTGTCGTCCCTACATTTCCAAGAAGAAGTAAGAATTGCAGTTGCAACAAACCCTTGCTTGCCTACAAAGAGAGCAGCAATTTGGATTTGTTACTATGTTACCTGGAAGAATAACAAACTGTGCAAGGATGGAGGTTGTAGGAGCAAAGAGAAGTTGTCTGTAAAGTTGGTGGATGCCTATTTTCCATTTTGCAGTCCCTTGTCTCCCTCTTGTGGCCTCCTGGAGGCAAATAAATGTGCAAAAAAAGACAGCCTGGCGGCCGGCTGTTGCAGTGTTGCCCTCTCAGGCAACACTGAGTGACTGACTGAGCCGCACCGTCTTATATAAAGTTCAGACGGAACTTTGCACGTGTCATAGTGGAGCCCTCAGGATTCCAGAGCCAGCTTTCTGACATCATAATGGGGCCTGCCTCAGAGATAGATAAAAGCCTGGGCCCAGGCAGTGTTGGTCAGTGCTGCTCAGCAGGCAGCACTGGACTGGACTGGACTGGATTACAGCTGATACAAGGTGTGAAGGAACAAGGGGTGGCTGTGGGCATGCACTTGCTGCCGCTGCCAGTGTTTATCTGCATGGCAGGAGGGCATTTGGGCGTTGCCAGGAAGGCGTTTTTATGTAGATTCCTCCTCTTTCAGCACTGCATTGTGGTGCAAGCAAAAGAAGCAAATCCTGTGTAGCTTCCTCTCCGGCCTTTATTCACCTCCCTCCCGCTTAGTAGCTGTAAATGTGTGTGAGCCTGCAGGGCCCCATGGAATTGCCTAGGAGTAGGCTGAATCAATCGCTGCAAGGGGTGAACAGCAGTATGGGACAGGCTCGGGCAAGGCAAGGGCCGCTCGGGTTATCGCTTCTCGGCCTTTTGGCTAAGATCAAGTGTAGTATCTGTTCTTATCAGTTTAATATCTGATACGTCCCCTATCTGGGGACCATATATTAAATGGATTTTTAGAACAGGGAGATGGAAATAGAGCTTGCTCTGTCCACTCCACGCATTGACCTGGTATTGCAGTATTTCCAGGACCGGTGCACCCTTCCCTTATGTGTTGACTAAAATCAGATTCCAAAAGTGCTATTTGTGTTTGCTATTGTTTTTGTCTTTCTGATGGGATCTCCCCTTTTAATCCCATTATTTCAACACCTGTTGGACAATGCATTTGTACAGTCATGTGTGATAATGAGCTCATTTATTAAATGCAATTAATTAATACATTGCCACCTCTTGTTTGTGTGTGTGTGTGTGTGTGTGTGTGTGTGTGTGTGTGTGTGTGTGTGTGTGTGTGTGTGTGTGTGTGTGTGTGTGTCTTCTGTGTTTCTGTGTTTCCGGCATTTCACATTGGAACAGCTCATTCACCTTCCTTGTCTTCTCTCCGCCCTCCCTTTTAGGTAGGTTAAAGAGCTGCACCTGAGCCAGCCACTGATTGATTGATGCAGCACCACAGTCAAATAGTGGAGTGGAGTAGGGGGAACAGCAAACAGCCATTAAAGCAGCCCGCCCGCCACAATGGACCTACCTGTGTACACTAGATGGATGTGATGGAATGTACTGTCGTCCCTACATTTCCAAGAAGAAGTAAGAATTGCAGTTGCAACAAACCCTTGCTTGCCTACAAAGAGAGCAGCAATTTGGATTTGTTACTATGTTACCTGGAAGAATAACAAACTGTGCAAGGATGGAGGTTGTAGGAGCAAAGAGAAGTTGTCTGTAAAGTTGGTGGATGCCTATTTTCCATTTTGCAGTCCCTTGTCTCCCTCTTGTGGCCTCCTGGAGGCAAATAAATGTGCAAAAAAAAGACAGCCTGGCGGCCGGCTGTTGCAGTGTTGCCCTCTCAGGCAACACTGAGTGACTGACTGAGCCGCACCGTCTTATATAAAGTTCAGACGGAACTTTGCACGTGTCATAGTGGAGCCCTCAGGATTCCAGAGCCAGCTTTCTGACATCATAATGGGGCCTGCCTCAGAGATAGATAAAAGCCTGGGCCCAGGCAGTGTTGGTCAGTGCTGCTCAGCAGGCAGCACTGGACTGGACTGGACTGGATTACAGCTGATACAAGGTGTGAAGGAACAAGGGGTGGCTGTGGGCATGCACTTGCTGCCGCTGCCAGTGTTTATCTGCATGGCAGGAGGGCATTTGGGCGTTGCCAGGAAGGCGTTTTTATGTAGATTCCTCCTCTTTCAGCACTGCATTGTGGTGCAAGCAAAAGAAGCAAATCCTGTGTAGCTTCCTCTCCGGCCTTTATTCACCTCCCTCCCGCTTAGTAGCTGTAAATGTGTGTGAGCCTGCAGGGCCCCATGGAATTGCCTAGGAGTAGGCTGAATCAATCGCTGCAAGGGGTGAACAGCAGTATGGGACAGGCTCGGGCAAGGCAAGGGCCGCTCGGGTTATCGCTTCTCGGCCTTTTGGCTAAGATCAAGTGTAGTATCTGTTCTTATCAGTTTAATATCTGATACGTCCCCTATCTGGGGACCATATATTAAATGGATTTTTAGAACAGGGAGATGGAAATAGAGCTTGCTCTGTCCACTCCACGCATTGACCTGGTATTGCAGTATTTCCAGGACCGGTGCACCCTTCCCTTATGTGTTGACTAAAATCAGATTCCAAAAGTGCTATTTGTGTTTGCTATTGTTTTTGTCTTTCTGATGGGATCTCCCCTTTTAATCCCATTATTTCAACACCTGTTGGACAATGCATTTGTACAGTCATGTGTGATAATGAGCTCATTTATTAAATGCAATTAATTAATACATTGCCACCTCTTGTTGTGTGTGTGTGTGTGTGTGTGTGTGTGTGTGTGTGTGTGTGTGTGTTGTGTGTGTGTGTGTGTGTGTGTGTGTCTTCTGTGTTTCTGTGTTTCCGGCATTTCACATTGGAACAGCTCATTCACCTTCCTTGTCTTCTCTCCGCCCTCCCTTTTAGGTAGGTTAAAGAGCTGCACCTGAGCCAGCCACTGATTGATTGATGCAGCACCACAGTCAAATAGTGGAGTGGAGTAGGGGGAACAGCAAACAGCCATTAAAGCAGCCCGCCCGCCACAATGGACCTACCTGTGTACACTAGATGGATGTGATGGAATGTACTGTCGTCCCTACATTTCCAAGAAGAAGTAAGAATTGCAGTTGCAACAAACCCTTGCTTGCCTACAAAGAGAGCAGCAATTTGGATTTGTTACTATGTTACCTGGAAGAATAACAAACTGTGCAAGGATGGAGGTTGTAGGAGCAAGAGAAGTTGTCTGTAAAGTTGGTGGATGCCTATTTTCCATTTTGCAGTCCCTTGTCTCCCTCTTGTGGCCTCCTGGAGGCAAATAAATGTGCAAAAAAAAGACAGCCTGGCGGCCGGCTGTTGCAGTGTTGCCCTCTCAGGCAACACTGAGTGACTGACTGAGCCGCACCGTCTTATATAAAGTTCAGACGGAACTTTGCACGTGTCATAGTGGAGCCCTCAGGATTCCAGAGCCAGCTTTCTGACATCATAATGGGGCCTGCCTCAGAGATAGATAAAAGCCTGGGCCCAGGCAGTGTTGGTCAGTGCTGCTCAGCAGGCAGCACTGGACTGGACTGGACTGGATTACAGCTGATACAAGGTGTGAAGGAACAAGGGGTGGCTGTGGGCATGCACTTGCTGCCGCTGCCAGTGTTTATCTGCATGGCAGGAGGGCATTTGGGCGTTGCCAGGAAGGCGTTTTTATGTAGATTCCTCCTCTTTCAGCACTGCATTGTGGTGCAAGCAAAAGAAGCAAATCCTGTGTAGCTTCCTCTCCGGCCTTTATTCACCTCCCTCCCGCTTAGTAGCTGTAAATGTGTGTGAGCCTGCAGGGCCCCATGGAATTGCCTAGGAGTAGGCTGAATCAATCGCTGCAAGGGGTGAACAGCAGTATGGGACAGGCTCGGGCAAGGCAAGGGCCGCTCGGGTTATCGCTTCTCGGCCTTTTGGCTAAGATCAAGTGTAGTATCTGTTCTTATCAGTTTAATATTCTGATACGTCCCCTATCTGGGGACCATATATTAAATGGATTTTTAGAACAGGGAGATGGAAATAGAGCTTGCTCTGTCCACTCCACGCATTGACCTGGTATTGCAGTATTTCCAGGACCGG
>NW_027463039.1:0-36585 GCF_050947455.1 Rhinoderma darwinii
AAAGAGCAGCGTGTGTTACTATACTGACTGTAAAGAGCAGCGTGTGTTACTATACTGACTGTAAAGAGCAGCGTGTGTTACTATACTGACTGTAAAGTGCCGCATGTGTTACTATACTGACTGTAAAGTGCAGCATGTGTTACTATACTGACTGTAAAGAGCAGCATGTGTTACTATACTGACTGTAAAGAGCAGCATGTGTTACTATACTGACTGTAAAGTGCAGCATGTGTTACTATACTGACTGTAAAGAGCAGCATGTGTTACTATACTGACTGTAAAGAGCAGCGTGTGTTACTATACTGACTGTAAAGTGCTGCGTGTGTTACTATACTGACTGTAAAGTGCCGCATGTGTTACTATACTGACTGTAAAGTGCAGCGTGCGTTACTATACTGACTGTAAAGTGCAGCATGTGTTACTATACTGACTGTAAAGTGCAGCATGTGTTACTATACTGACTGTAAAGTGCAGCATGTGTTACTATACTGACTGTAAAGAGCAGCGTGTGTTACTATACTGACTGTAAAGAGCAGCATGTGTTACTATACTGACTGTAAAGTGCAGCATGTGTTACTATACTGACTGTAAAGTGCAGCGTGTGTCACTATACTGACTGTAAAGTGCAGCGTGTGTTACTATACTGACTGTAAAGAGCAGCATGCGTTACTATACTGACTGTAAAGTGCAGCGTGTGTTACTATACTGACTGTAAAGTGCAGTGTGTGTTACTATACTGACTGTAAAGTGCAGCGTGTGTTACTATACTGACTGTAAAGTGCAGCGTGTGTTACTATACTGACTGTAAAGAGCAGCATGTGTTACTATACTGACTGTAAAGAGCAGCGTGTGTTACTATACTGACTGTAAAGAGCAGCATGTGTTACTATACTGACTGTAAAGAGCAGCGTGTGTTACTATACTGACTGTAAAGAGCAGCGTGTGTTACTATACTGACTGTAAAGAGCAGCATGTGTTACTATACTGACTGTAAAGTGCCGCATGTGTTACTATACTGACTGTAAAGTGCAGCATGTGTTACTATACTGACTGTAAAGAGCAGCATGTGTTACTATACTGACTGTAAAGAGCAGCATGTGTTACTATACTGACTGTAAAGTGCAGCATGTGTTACTATACTGACTGTAAAGTGCAGCGTGTGTTACTATACTGACTGTAAAGTGCAGCATGTGTTACTATACTGACTGTAAAGTGCAGCGTGTGTTACTATACTGACTGTAAAGTGCAGCGTGTGTTACTATACTGACTGTAAAGAGCAGCATGTGTTACTATACTGACTGTAAAGAGCAGCATGTGTTACTATACTGACTGTAAAGAGCAGCATGTGTTACTATACTGACTGTAAAGAGCAGCGTGTGTTACTATACTGACTGTAAAGAGCAGCGTGTGTTACTATACTGACTGTAAAGAGCAGCATGTGTTACTATACACTGACTGTAAAGAGCAGCATGTGTTACTATACTGACTGTAAAGTGCCGCATGTGTTACTATACTGACTGTAAAGTGCCGCATGTGTTACTATACTGACTGTAAAGAGCAGCATGTGTTACTATACTGACTGTAAAGTGCAGCATGTGTTACTATACTGACTGTAAAGAGCAGCATGTGTTACTATACTGACTGTAAAGAGCAGCATGTGTTACTATACTGACTGTAAAGAGCAGCGTGTGTTACTATACTGACTGTAAAGTGCCGCATGTGTTACTATACTGACTGTAAAGTGCTGCATGTGTTACTATACTGACTGTATAGAGCAGCATGTGTTACTATACTGACTGTAAAGAGCAGCATGTGTTACTATACTGACTGTGAAGAGCAGCATGTGTTACTATACTGACTGTAAAGAGCAGCATGTGTTACTATACTGACTGTAAAGTGCCGCATGTGTTACTATACTGACTGTAAAGTGCAGCATGTGTTACTATACTGACTGTAAAGAGCAGCATGTGTTACTATACTGACTGTAAAGAGCAGCGTGTGTTACTATACTGACTGTAAAGTGCAGCGTGTGTTACTATACTGACTGTAAAGTGCAGCATGTGTTACTATACTGACTGTAAAGTGCAGCGTGTGTTACTATACTGACTGTAAAGTGCAGCGTGCGTTACTATACTGACTGTAAAGAGCAGCGTGTGTTACTATACTGACTGTAAAGTGCAGCGTGTGTTACTATACTGACTGTAAAGTGCAGCATGTGTTACTATACTGACTGTAAAGTGCCGCATGTGTTACTATACTGACTGTAAAGTGCAGCATGTGTTACTATACTGACTGTAAAGTGCCGCATGTGTTACTATACTGACTGTAAAGTGCAGCATGTGTTACTATACTGACTGTAAAGTGCAGCGTGTGTTACTATACTGACTGTAAAGTGCAGCGTGCGTTACTATACTGACTGTAAAGAGCAGCGTGTGTTACTATACTGACTGTAAAGTGCAGCGTGTGTTACTATACTGACTGTAAAGTGCAGCATGTGTTACTATACTGACTGTAAAGAGCAGCATGTGTTACTATACTGACTGTAAAGTGCAGCGTGTGTTACTATACTGACTGTAAAGTGCAGCATGTGTTACTATACTGACTGTAAAGTGCCGCATGTGTTACTATACTGACTGTAAAGTGCCGCATGTGTTACTATACTGACTGTAAAGAGCAGCGTGCGTTACTATACTGACTGTAAAATGCAGCGTGCGTTACTATACTGACTGTAAAGTGCCGCATGTGTTACTATACTGACTGTAAAGTGCAGCGTGTGTTACTATACTGACTGTAAAGTTCAGCATGTGTTACTATACTGACTGTAAAGTGCAGCGTGCGTTACTATACTGACTGTAAAGTGCAGCGTGTGTTACTATACTGACTGTAAAGTGCCGCGTGTGTTACTATACTGACTGTAAAGAGCAGCGTGCGTTACTATACTGACTGTAAAGAGCAGCATGTGTTACTATACTGACTGTAAAGAGCAGCATGTGTTACTATACTGACTGTAAAGAGCAGCATGTGTTACTATACTGACTGTAAAGTGCCGCATGTGTTACTATACTGACTGTAAAGAGCAGCGTGTGTTACTATACTGACTGTAAAGTGCCGCATGTGTTACTATACTGACTGTAAATAGCAGCATGTGTTACTATACTGACTGTAAAGTGCTGCATGCGTTACTATACTGACTGTAAAGAGCAGCGTGTGTTACTATACTGACTGTAAAGAGCAGCGTGTGTTACTATACTGACTGTAAAGAGCAGCATGTGTTACTATACTGACTGTAAAGTGCTGCATGCGTTACTATACTGACTGTAAAGAGCAGCGTGTGTTACTATACTGACTGTAAAGAGCAGCGTGTGTTACTATACTGACTGTAAAGAGCAGCATGTGTTACTATACTGACTGTAAAGTGCCGCATGTGTTACTATACTGACTGTAAAGTGCAGCATGTGTTACTATACTGACTGTAAAGAGCAGCATATGTTACTATACTGACTGTAAAGTGCAGCATGTGTTACTATACTGACTGTAAAGTGCAGCATGTGTTACTATACTGACTGTAAAGTGCAGCGTGTGTTACTATACTGACTGTAAAGAGCAGCATGTGTTACTATACTGACTGTAAAGTGCAGCATGTGTTACTATACTGACTGTAAAGTGCAGCGTGTGTTACTATACTGACTGTAAAGAGCAGCATGTGTTACTATACTGACTGTAAAGTGCAGCATGTGTTACTATACTGACTGTAAAGTGCAGCATGTGTTACTATACTGACTGTAAAGAGCAGCGTGTGTTACTATACTGACTGTAAAGAGCAGCATGTGTTACTATACTGACTGTAAAGTGCAGCATGTGTTACTATACTGACTGTAAAGTGCAGCGTGTGTTACTATACTGACTGTAAAGAGCAGCGTGTGTTACTATACTGACTGTAAAGTGCCGCATGTGTTACTATACTGACTGTAAAGAGCAGCATGTGTTACTATACTGACTGTAAAGAGCAGCATGTGTTACTATACTGACTGTAAAGAGCAGCATGTGTTACTATACTGACTGTAAAGTGCTGCATGTGTTACTATACTGACTGTAAAGAGCAGCATGTGTTACTATACTGACTGTAAAGAGCAGCATGTGTTACTATACTGACTGTAAAGAGCAGCATGTGTTACTATACTGACTGTAAAGAGCAGCATGTGTTACTATACTGACTGTAAAGTGCCGCATGTGTTACTATACTGACTGTAAAGTGCAGCATGTGTTACTATACTGACTGTAAAGAGCAGCATGTGTTACTATACTGACTGTAAAGAGCAGCGTGTGTTACTATACTGACTGTAAAGTGCAGCGTGTGTTACTATACTGACTGTAAAGTGCAGCGTGTGTTACTATACTGACTGTAAAGTGCAGCATGTGTTACTATACTGACTGTAAAGTGCAGCGTGTGTTACTATACTGACTGTAAAGTGCAGCGTGTGTTACTATACTGACTGTAAAGTGCAGCATGTGTTACTATACTGACTGTAAAGTGCCGCATGTGTTACTATACTGACTGTAAAGTGCAGCGTGTGTTACTATACTGACTGTAAAGAGCAGCGTGTGTTACTATACTGACTGTAAAGTGCAGCGTACGTTACTATACTGACTGTAAAGAGCAGCGTGTGTTACTATACTGACTGTAAAGTGCAGCGTGTGTTACTATACTGACTGTAAAGTGCCGCATGTGTTACTATACTGACTGTAAAGTGCAGCATGTGTTACTATACTGACTGTAAAGTGCCGCATGTGTTACTATACTGACTGTAAAGTGCAGCATGTGTTACTATACTGACTGTAAAGTGCAGCGTGTGTTACTATACTGACTGTAAAGTGCAGCGTGCGTTACTATACTGACTGTAAAGAGCAGCGTGTGTTACTATACTGACTGTAAAGTGCAGCGTGTGTTACTATACTGACTGTAAAGTGCAGCGTGTGTTACTATACTGACTGTAAAGTGCAGCGTGTGTTACTATACTGACTGTAAAGTGCAGCATGTGTTACTATACTGACTGTAAAGTGCAGCGTGTGTTACTATACTGACTGTAAAGAGCAGCGTGCGTTACTATACTGACTGTAAAGAGCAGCGTGCGTTACTATACTGACTGTAAAATGCAGCGTGCGTTACTATACTGACTGTAAAGTGCCGCATGTGTTACTATACTGACTGTAAAGTGCCGCATGTGTTACTATACTGACTGTAAAGTGCAGCATGTGTTACTATACTGACTGTAAAGAGCAGCGTGTGTTACTATACTGACTGTAAAGTGCAGCGTGTGTTACTATACTGACTGTAAAGTGCAGCATGTGTTACTATACTGACTGTAAAGTGCCGCATGTGTTACTATACTGACTGTAAAGTGCCGCATGTGTTACTATACTGACTGTAAAGAGCAGCGTGCGTTACTATACTGACTGTAAAATGCAGCGTGCGTTACTATACTGACTGTAAAGTGCCGCATGTGTTACTATACTGACTGTAAAGTGCCGCATGTGTTACTATACTGACTGTAAAGTGCAGCATGTGTTACTATACTGACTGTAAAGAGCAGCGTGTGTTACTATACTGACTGTAAAGTGCCGCATGTGTTACTATACTGACTGTAAAGTGCAGCGTGTGTTACTATACTGACTGTAAAGTTCAGCATGTGTTACTATACTGACTGTAAAGTGCAGCGTGCGTTACTATACTGACTGTAAAGTGCAGCGTGTGTTACTATACTGACTGTAAAGTGCCGCGTGTGTTACTATACTGACTGTAAAGAGCAGCGTGTGTTACTATACTGACTGTAAAGAGCAGCGTGTGTTACTATACTGACTGTAAAGTGCAGCGTGTGTTACTATACTGACTGTAAAGTGCAGCGTGTGTTACTATACTGACTGTAAAGAGCAGCATGTGTTACTATACTGACTGTAAAGAGCAGCGTGCGTTACTATACTGACTGTAAAGAGCAGCGTGCATTACTATACTGACTGTAAAGTGCCGCATGTGTTACTATACTGACTGTAAAGAGCAGCGTGTGTTACTATACTGACTGTAAAGAGCAGCGTGTGTTACTATACTGACTGTAAAGAGCAGCGTGTGTTACTATACTGACTGTAAAGAGCAGCGTGTGTTACTATACTGACTGTAAAGTGCCGCGTGCGTTACTATACTGACTGTAAAGTGCAGCGTGTGTTACTATACTGACTGTAAAGTGCCGCGTGTGTTACTATACTGACTGTAAAGAGCAGCGTGCGTTACTATACTGACTGTAAAGAGCAGCATGTGTTACTATACTGACTGTAAAGAGCAGCATGTGTTACTATACTGACTGTAAAGAGCAGCATGTGTTACTATACTGACTGTAAAGTGCCGCATGTGTTACTATACTGACTGTAAAGAGCAGCGTGTGTTACTATACTGACTGTAAATAGCAGCATGTGTTACTATACTGACTGTAAAGAGCAGCGTGCGTTACTATACTGACTGTAAATAGCAGCATGTGTTACTATACTGACTGTAAATAGCAGCATGTGTTACTATACTGACTGTAAATAGCAGCATGTGTTACTATACTGACTGTAAAGTGCAGCGTGTGTTACTATACTGACTGTAAAGTGCTGCATGCGTTACTATACTGACTGTAAAGTGCTGCATGCGTTACTATACTGACTGTAAAGAGCAGCGTGTGTTACTATACTGACTGTAAAGAGCAGCGTGTGTTACTATACTGACTGTAAAGAGCAGCGTGTGTTACTATACTGACTGTAAAGAGCAGCATGTGTTACTATACTGACTGTAAAGTCCCGCATGTGTTACTATACTGACTGTAAAGTGCAGCATGTGTTACTATACTGACTGTAAAGAGCAGCATGTGTTACTATACTGACTGTAAAGTGCAGCATGTGTTACTATACTGACTGTAAAGTACAGCGTGTGTTACTATACTGACTGTAAAGAGCAGCGTGTGTTACTATACTGACTGTAAAGTGCCGCATGTGTTACTATACTGACTGTAAAGAGCAGCATGTGTTACTATACTGACTGTAAAGAGCAGCATGTGTTACTATACTGACTGTAAAGAGCAGCATGTGTTACTATACTGACTGTAAAGTGCTGCATGTGTTACTATACTGACTGTAAAGAGCAGCATGTGTTACTATACTGACTGTAAAGAGCAGCATGTGTTACTATACTGACTGTAAAGAGCAGCATGTGTTACTATACTGACTGTAAAGAGCAGCATGTGTTACTATACTGACTGTAAAGTGCCGCATGTGTTACTATACTGACTGTAAAGTGCAGCATGTGTTACTATACTGACTGTAAAGAGCAGCATGTGTTACTATACTGACTGTAAAGAGCAGCGTGTGTTACTATACTGACTGTAAAGTGCAGCGTGTGTTACTATACTGACTGTAAAGTGCAGCGTGTGTTACTATACTGACTGTAAAGTGCAGCGTACGTTACTATACTGACTGTAAAGAGCAGCGTGTGTTACTATACTGACTGTAAAGTGCAGCGTGTGTTACTATACTGACTGTAAAGTGCAGCATGTGTTACTATACTGACTGTAAAGTGCCGCATGTGTTACTATACTGACTGTAAAGTGCAGCATGTGTTACTATACTGACTGTAAAGAGCAGCGTGTGTTACTATACTGACTGTAAAGTGCAGCGTACGTTACTATACTGACTGTAAAGAGCAGCGTGTGTTACTATACTGACTGTAAAGTGCAGCGTGTGTTACTATACTGACTGTAAAGTGCCGCATGTGTTACTATACTGACTGTAAAGTGCAGCATGTGTTACTATACTGACTGTAAAGTGCCGCATGTGTTACTATACTGACTGTAAAGTGCAGCATGTGTTACTATACTGACTGTAAAGTGCAGCGTGTGTTACTATACTGACTGTAAAGTGCAGCGTGCGTTACTATACTGACTGTAAAGAGCAGCGTGTGTTACTATACTGACTGTAAAGTGCAGCGTGTGTTACTATACTGACTGTAAAGTGCAGCGTGTGTTACTATACTGACTGTAAAGTGCAGCGTGTGTTACTATACTGACTGTAAAGTGCAGCATGTGTTACTATACTGACTGTAAAGTGCAGCGTGTGTTACTATACTGACTGTAAAGAGCAGCGTGCGTTACTATACTGACTGTAAAGTGCAGCATGTGTTACTATACTGACTGTAAAGAGCAGCATGTGTTACTATACTGACTGTAAAGTGCAGCGTGTGTTACTATACTGACTGTAAAGTGCAGCATGTGTTACTATACTGACTGTAAAGTGCAGCATGTGTTACTATACTGACTGTAAATAGCAGCATGTGTTACTATACTGACTGTAAAGTGCAGCATGTGTTACTATACTGACTGTAAAGTGCCGCATGTGTTACTATACTGACTGTAAAGTGCCGCATGTGTTACTATACTGACTGTAAAGAGCAGCGTGCGTTACTATACTGACTGTAAAATGCAGCGTGCGTTACTATACTGACTGTAAAGTGCCGCATGTGTTACTATACTGACTGTAAAGAGCAGCGTGTGTTACTATACTGACTGTGAAGTGCCGCATGTGTTACTATACTGACTGTAAAGTGCAGCATGTGTTACTATACTGACTGTAAAGAGCAGCATGTGTTACTATACTGACTGTAAAGAGCAGCATGTGTTACTATACTGACTGTAAAGTGCAGCATGTGTTACTATACTGACTGTAAAGTGCAGCGTGTGTTACTATACTGACTGTAAAGTGCCGCATGTGTTACTATACTGACTGTAAAGAGCAGCATGTGTTACTATACTGACTGTAAAGAGCAGCATGTGTTACTATACTGACTGTAAAGAGCAGCATGTGTTACTATACTGACTGTAAAGTGCTGCATGTGTTACTATACTGACTGTAAAGAGCAGCATGTGTTACTATACTGACTGTAAAGAGCAGCATGTGTTACTATACTGACTGTAAAGAGCAGCATGTGTTACTATACTGACTGTAAAGAGCAGCATGTGTTACTATACTGACTGTAAAGTGCCGCATGTGTTACTATACTGACTGTAAAGTGCAGCATGTGTTACTATACTGACTGTAAAGAGCAGCATGTGTTACTATACTGACTGTAAAGAGCAGCGTGTGTTACTATACTGACTGTAAAGTGCAGCGTGTGTTACTATACTGACTGTAAAGTGCAGCGTGTGTTACTATACTGACTGTAAAGTGCAGCGTACGTTACTATACTGACTGTAAAGAGCAGCGTGTGTTACTATACTGACTGTAAAGTGCAGCGTGTGTTACTATACTGACTGTAAAGTGCAGCATGTGTTACTATACTGACTGTAAAGTGCCGCATGTGTTACTATACTGACTGTAAAGTGCAGCATGTGTTACTATACTGACTGTAAAGAGCAGCGTGTGTTACTATACTGACTGTAAAGTGCAGCGTACGTTACTATACTGACTGTAAAGAGCAGCGTGTGTTACTATACTGACTGTAAAGTGCAGCGTGTGTTACTATACTGACTGTAAAGTGCCGCATGTGTTACTATACTGACTGTAAAGTGCAGCATGTGTTACTATACTGACTGTAAAGTGCCGCATGTGTTACTATACTGACTGTAAAGTGCAGCATGTGTTACTATACTGACTGTAAAGTGCAGCGTGTGTTACTATACTGACTGTAAAGTGCAGCGTGCGTTACTATACTGACTGTAAAGAGCAGCGTGTGTTACTATACTGACTGTAAAGTGCAGCGTGTGTTACTATACTGACTGTAAAGTGCAGCGTGTGTTACTATACTGACTGTAAAGTGCAGCGTGTGTTACTATACTGACTGTAAAGTGCAGCGTGTGTTACTATACTGACTGTAAAGTGCAGCGTGTGTTACTATACTGACTGTAAAGAGCAGCGTGCGTTACTATACTGACTGTAAAGTGCAGCATGTGTTACTATACTGACTGTAAAGAGCAGCATGTGTTACTATACTGACTGTAAAGTGCAGCGTGTGTTACTATACTGACTGTAAAGTGCAGCATGTGTTACTATACTGACTGTAAATAGCAGCATGTGTTACTATACTG
Organism: Rhinoderma darwinii; assembly: GCF_050947455.1. Classification (NCBI taxonomy): domain Eukaryota; kingdom Metazoa; phylum Chordata; class Amphibia; order Anura; family Rhinodermatidae; genus Rhinoderma; species Rhinoderma darwinii. Next base: position 10,104 of record NW_027463039.1, read on the forward strand.
ACTGTAAAGTGCAGCGTGTGTTACTATACTGACTGTAAAGTGCAGCATGTGTTACTATACTGACTGTAAAGTGCCGCATGTGTTACTATACTGACTGTAAAGTGCCGCATGTGTTACTATACTGACTGTAAAGAGCAGCGTGCGTTACTATACTGACTGTAAAATGCAGCGTGCGTTACTATACTGACTGTAAAGTGCCGCGTGCGTTACTATACTGACTGTAAAGAGCAGCGTGTGTTACTATACTGACTGTAAAGTGCCGCATGTGTTACTATACTGACTGTAAAGTGCAGCGTGTGTTACTATACTGACTGTAAAGTTCAGCATGTGTTACTATACTGACTGTAAAGTGCAGCGTGCGTTACTATACTGACTGTAAAGTGCAGCGTGCGTTACTATACTGACTGTAAAGTGCCGCGTGTGTTACTATACTGACTGTAAAGAGCAGCGTGTGTTACTATACTGACTGTAAAGAGCAGCGTGTGTTACTATACTGACTGTAAAGTGCAGCGTGTGTTACTATACTGACTGTAAAGTGCAGCGTGTGTTACTATACTGACTGTAAAGAGCAGCATGTGTTACTATACTGACTGTAAAGAGCAGCGTGCGTTACTATACTGACTGTAAAGAGCAGCGTGCGTTACTATACTGACTGTAAAGTGCCGCATGCGTTACTATACTGACTGTAAAGAGCAGCGTGTGTTACTATACTGACTGTAAAGAGCAGCGTGTGTTACTATACTGACTGTAAAGAGCAGCGTGTGTTACTATACTGACTGTAAAGAGCAGCGTGTGTTACTATACTGACTGTAAAGTGCCGCGTGTGTTACTATACTGACTGTAAAGTGCAGCATGTGTTACTATACTGACTGTAAAGAGCAGCATGTGTTACTATACTGACTGTAAAGAGCAGCATGTGTTACTATACTGACTGTAAAGAGCAGCATGTGTTACTATACTGACTGTAAAGAGCAGCATGTGTTACTATACTGACTGTAAAGAGCAGCGTGTGTTACTATACTGACTGTAAAGAGCAGCGTGCGTTACTATACTGACTGTAAAGTGCAGCATGTGTTACTATACTGACTGTAAAGAGCAGCATGTGTTACTATACTGACTGTAAAGAGCAGCATGTGTTACTATACTGACTGTAAAGAGCAGCGTGTGTTACTATACTGACTGTAAAGTGCCGCATGTGTTACTATACTGACTGTAAAGTGCAGCATGTGTTACTATACTGACTGTAAAGAGCAGCATGTGTTACTATACTGACTGTAAAGAGCAGCATGTGTTACTATACTGACTGTAAAGTGCAGCATGCGTTACTATACTGACTGTAAAGAGCAGCATGCGTTACTATACTGACTGTAAAGAGCAGCATGTGTTACTATACTGACTGTAAAGAGCAGCGTGTGTTACTATACTGACTGTAAAGTGCAGTGTGTGTTACTATACTGACTGTAAAGTACAGCATGTGTTACTATACTGACTGTAAAGAGCAGCATGTGTTACTATACTGACTGTAAAGAGAAGCATGTGTTACTATACTGACTGTAAAGTGCAGCATGTGTTACTATACTGACTGTAAAGAGCAGCATGTGTTACTATACTGACTGTAAAGTGCCGCATGTGTTACTATACTGACTGTAAAGTGCAGCATGTGTTACTATACTGACTGTAAAGAGCAGCATGTGTTACTATACTGACTGTAAAGAGCAGCATGTGTTACTATACTGACTGTAAAGAGCAGCATGTGTTACTATACTGACTGTAAAGAGCAGCGTGTGTTACTATACTGACTGTAAAGTGCAGCATGTGTTACTATACTGACTGTAAAGTGCAGCATGTGTTACTATACTGACTGTAAAGTGCAGCATGTGTTACTATACTGACTGTAAAGAGCAGCATGTGTTACTATACTGACTGTAAAGAGCAGCATGTGTTACTATACTGACTGTAAAGAGCAGCATGTGTTACTATACTGACTGTAAAGTGCCGCATGTGTTACTATACTGACTGTAAAGTGCAGCATGTGTTACTATACTGACTGTAAAGAGCAGCATGTGTTACTATACTGACTGTAAAGAGCAGCGTGTGTTACTATACTGACTGTAAAGTGCAGCGTGTGTTACTATACTGACTGTAAAGTGCAGCGTGTGTTACTATACTGACTGTAAAGTGCAGCGTGTGTTACTATACTGACTGTAAAGTGCAGCGTGCGTTACTATACTGACTGTAAAGAGCAGCGTGTGTTACTATACTGACTGTAAAGTGCAGCGTGTGTTACTATACTGACTGTAAAGTGCAGCATGTGTTACTATACTGACTGTAAAGTGCCGCATGTGTTACTATACTGACTGTAAAGTGCAGCATGTGTTACTATACTGACTGTAAAGTGCCGCATGTGTTACTATACTGACTGTAAAGTGCAGCGTGCGTTACTATACTGACTGTAAAGAGCAGCGTGTGTTACTATACTGACTGTAAAGTGCAGCGTGTGTTACTATACTGACTGTAAAGTGCAGTATGTGTTACTATACTGACTGTAAAGTGCAGCATGTGTTACTATACTGACTGTAAAGAGCAGCATGTGTTACTATACTGACTGTAAAGTGCAGCGTGTGTTACTATACTGACTGTAAAGTGCAGCATGTGTTACTATACTGACTGTAAATAGCAGCATGTGTTACTATACTGACTGTAAAGTGCAGCGTGTGTTACTATACTGACTGTAAAGTGCAGCATGTGTTACTATACTGACTGTAAAGTGCCGCATGTGTTACTATACTGACTGTAAAGTGCAGCATGTGTTACTATACTGACTGTAAAGTGCCGCATGTGTTACTATACTGACTGTAAAGTGCCGCATGTGTTACTATACTGACTGTAAAGTGCAGCATGTGTTACTATACTGACTGTAAAGTGCCGCATGTGTTACTATACTGACTGTAAAGTGCAGCATGTGTTACTATACTGACTGTAAAGTGCAGCGTGTGTTACTATACTGACTGTAAAGTGCAGCATGTGTTACTATACTGACTGTAAATAGCAGCATGTGTTACTATACTGACTGTAAAGTGCAGCGTGTGTTACTATACTGACTGTAAAGTGCAGCATGTGTTACTATACTGACTGTAAAGTGCCGCATGTGTTACTATACTGACTGTAAAGTGCAGCATGTGTTACTATACTGACTGTAAAGTGCAGCATGTGTTACTATACTGACTGTAAAGAGCAGCATGTGTTACTATACTGACTGTAAAGAGCAGCATGTGTTACTATACTGACTGTAAAGTGCCGCATGTGTTACTATACTGACTGTAAAGTGCAGCATGTGTTACTATACTGACTGTAAAGAGCAGCATGTGTTACTATACTGACTGTAAAGAGCAGCGTGCGTTACTATACTGACTGTAAAGAGCAGCATGTGTTACTATACTGACTGTAAAGTGCAGCATGTGTTACTATACTGACTGTAAAGTGCAGCGTGTGTTACTATACTGACTGTAAAGTGCAGCATGTTTTACTATACTGACTGTAAAGTGCAGCGTGTGTTACTATACTGACTGTAAAGTGCAGCGTGTGTTACTATACTGACTGTAAAGAGCAGCATGTGTTACTATACCGACTGTAAAGAGCAGCATGTGTTACTATACTGACTGTAAAGAGCAGCATATGTTACTATACTGACTGTAAAGAGCAGCGTGTGTTACTATACTGACTGTAAAGAGCAGCGTGTGTTACTATACTGACTGTAAAGAGCAGCATGTGTTACTATACTGACTGTAAAGTGCCGCATGTGTTACTATACTGACTGTAAAGTGCAGCATGTGTTACTATACTGACTGTAAAGAGCAGCATGTGTTACTATACTGACTGTAAAGAGCAGCATGTGTTACTATACTGACTGTAAAGTGCAGCATGTGTTACTATACTGACTGTAAAGTGCAGCGTGTGTTACTATACTGACTGTAAAGTGCAGCATGTGTTACTATACTGACTGTAAAGTGCAGCGTGTGTTACTATACTGACTGTAAAGTGCGTGTGTTACTATACTGACTGTAAAGTGCAGCATGTGTTACTATACTGACTGTAAAGAGCAGCCTGTGTTACTATACTGACTGTAAAGAGCAGCATGTGTTACTATACTGACTGTAAAGAGCAGCGTGTGTTACTATACTGACTGTAAAGAGCAGCGTGTGTTACTATACTGACTGTAAAGAGCAGCATGTGTTACTATACTGACTGTAAAGTGCCGCATGTGTTACTATACTGACTGTAAAGTGCAGCATGTGTTACTATACTGACTGTAAAGAGCAGCATGTGTTACTATACTGACTGTAAAGAGCAGCATGTGTTACTATACTGACTGTAAAGTGCAGCATGTGTTACTATACTGACTGTAAAGAGCAGCATGTGTTACTATACTGACTGTAAAGAGCAGCATGTGTTACTATACTGACTGTAAAGAGCAGCGTGTGTTACTATACTGACTGTAAAGTGCCGCATGTGTTACTATACTGACTGTAAAGTGCCGCATGTGTTACTATACTGACTGTAAAGTGCAGCATGTGTTACTATACTGACTGTAAAGAGCAGCGTGTGTTACTATACTGACTGTAAAGAGCAGCATGTGTTACTATACTGAATGTAAAGTGCAGCGTGCGTTACTATACTGACTGTAAAGTGCCGCATGCGTTACTATACTGAATGTAAAGTGAAGCATGTGTTACTATACTGACTGTAAAGAGCAGCATGTGTTACTATACTGACTGTAAAGAGCAGCGTGTGTTACTATACTGACTGTAAAGAGCAGCGTGTGTTACTATACTGACTGTAAAGTGCAGCATGTGTTACTATACTGACTGTAAAGAGCAGCGTGTGTTACTATACTGACTGTAAAGTGCAGCATGTGTTACTATACTGACTGTAAAGTGCAGCATGTGTTACTATACTGACTGTAAAGTGCAGCATGTGTTACTATACTGACTGTAAAGAGCAGCATGTGTTACTATACTGACTGTAAAGAGCAGCATGTGTTACTATACTGACTGTAAAGAGCAGCATGTGTTACTATACTGACTGTAAAGTGCCGCATGTGTTACTATACTGACTGTAAAGTGCAGCATGTGTTACTATACTGACTGTAAAGAGCAGCATGTGTTACTATACTGACTGTAAAGAGCAGCATGTGTTACTATACTGACTGTAAAGAGCAGCATGTGTTACTATACTGACTGTAAAGAGCAGCGTGTGTTACTATACTGACTGTAAAGTGCCGCATGTGTTACTATACTGACTGTAAAGTGCCGCATGTGTTACTATACTGACTGTAAAGTGCAGCATGTGTTACTATACTGACTGTAAAGTGCTGCATGTGTTACTATACTGACTGTAAAGTGCTGCGTGTGTTACTATACTGACTGTAAAGAGCAGCGTGTGTTACTATACTGACTGTAAAGAGCAGCATGTGTTACTATACTGAATGTAAAGTGCAGCGTGCGTTACTATACTGACTGTAAAGTGCCGCATGCGTTACTATACTGAATGTAAAGTGAAGCATGTGTTACTATACTGACTGTAAAGAGCAGCATGTGTTACTATACTGACTGTAAAGAGCAGCGTGTGTTACTATACTGACTGTAAAGAGCAGCGTGTGTTACTATACTGACTGTAAAGTGCAGCATGTGTTACTATACTGACTGTAAAGAGCAGCGTGTGTTACTATACTGACTGTAAAGTGCAGCATGTGTTACTATACTGACTGTAAAGTGCAGCATGTGTTACTATACTGACTGTAAAGTGCAGCATGTGTTACTATACTGACTGTAAAGAGCAGCATGTGTTACTATACTGACTGTAAAGAGCAGCATGTGTTACTATACTGACTGTAAAGAGCAGCATGTGTTACTATACTGACTGTAAAGTGCCGCATGTGTTACTATACTGACTGTAAAGTGCAGCATGTGTTACTATACTGACTGTAAAGAGCAGCATGTGTTACTATACTGACTGTAAAGAGCAGCGTGTGTTACTATACTGACTGTAAAGTGCAGCGTGTGTTACTATACTGACTGTAAAGTGCAGCGTGTGTTACTATACTGACTGTAAAGTGCAGCGTGTGTTACTATACTGACTGTAAAGTGCAGCGTGCGTTACTATACTGACTGTAAAGAGCAGCGTGTGTTACTATACTGACTGTAAAGTGCAGCGTGTGTTACTATACTGACTGTAAAGTGCAGCATGTGTTACTATACTGACTGTAAAGTGCCGCATGTGTTACTATACTGACTGTAAAGTGCAGCATGTGTTACTATACTGACTGTAAAGTGCCGCATGTGTTACTATACTGACTGTAAAGTGCAGCGTGCGTTACTATACTGACTGTAAAGAGCAGCGTGTGTTACTATACTGACTGTAAAGTGCAGCGTGTGTTACTATACTGACTGTAAAGTGCAGTATGTGTTACTATACTGACTGTAAAGTGCAGCATGTGTTACTATACTGACTGTAAAGAGCAGCATGTGTTACTATACTGACTGTAAAGTGCAGCGTGTGTTACTATACTGACTGTAAAGTGCAGCATGTGTTACTATACTGACTGTAAATAGCAGCATGTGTTACTATACTGACTGTAAAGTGCAGCGTGTGTTACTATACTGACTGTAAAGTGCAGCATGTGTTACTATACTGACTGTAAAGTGCCGCATGTGTTACTATACTGACTGTAAAGTGCAGCATGTGTTACTATACTGACTGTAAAGTGCCGCATGTGTTACTATACTGACTGTAAAGTGCCGCATGTGTTACTATACTGACTGTAAAGTGCAGCATGTGTTACTATACTGACTGTAAAGTGCCGCATGTGTTACTATACTGACTGTAAAGTGCAGCATGTGTTACTATACTGACTGTAAAGTGCAGCGTGTGTTACTATACTGACTGTAAAGTGCAGCATGTGTTACTATACTGACTGTAAATAGCAGCATGTGTTACTATACTGACTGTAAAGTGCAGCGTGTGTTACTATACTGACTGTAAAGTGCAGCATGTGTTACTATACTGACTGTAAAGTGCCGCATGTGTTACTATACTGACTGTAAAGTGCAGCATGTGTTACTATACTGACTGTAAAGTGCAGCATGTGTTACTATACTGACTGTAAAGAGCAGCATGTGTTACTATACTGACTGTAAAGAGCAGCATGTGTTACTATACTGACTGTAAAGTGCCGCATGTGTTACTATACTGACTGTAAAGTGCAGCATGTGTTACTATACTGACTGTAAAGAGCAGCATGTGTTACTATACTGACTGTAAAGAGCAGCGTGCGTTACTATACTGACTGTAAAGAGCAGCATGTGTTACTATACTGACTGTAAAGTGCAGCATGTGTTACTATACTGACTGTAAAGTGCAGCGTGTGTTACTATACTGACTGTAAAGTGCAGCATGTTTTACTATACTGACTGTAAAGTGCAGCGTGTGTTACTATACTGACTGTAAAGTGCAGCGTGTGTTACTATACTGACTGTAAAGAGCAGCATGTGTTACTATACCGACTGTAAAGAGCAGCATGTGTTACTATACTGACTGTAAAGAGCAGCATATGTTACTATACTGACTGTAAAGAGCAGCGTGTGTTACTATACTGACTGTAAAGAGCAGCGTGTGTTACTATACTGACTGTAAAGAGCAGCGTGTGTTACTATACTGACTGTAAAGTGCCGCATGTGTTACTATACTGACTGTAAAGTGCAGCATGTGTTACTATACTGACTGTAAAGAGCAGCATGTGTTACTATACTGACTGTAAAGAGCAGCATGTGTTACTATACTGACTGTAAAGTGCAGCATGTGTTACTATACTGACTGTAAAGTGCAGCGTGTGTTACTATACTGACTGTAAAGTGCAGCATGTGTTACTATACTGACTGTAAAGTGCAGCGTGTGTTACTATACTGACTGTAAAGTCCGTGTGTTACTATACTGACTGTAAAGTGCAGCATGTGTTACTATACTGACTGTAAAGAGCAGCCTGTGTTACTATACTGACTGTAAAGAGCAGCATGTGTTACTATACTGACTGTAAAGAGCAGCGTGTGTTACTATACTGACTGTAAAGAGCAGCGTGTGTTACTATACTGACTGTAAAGAGCAGCATGTGTTACTATACTGACTGTAAAGTGCCGCATGTGTTACTATACTGACTGTAAAGTGCAGCATGTGTTACTATACTGACTGTAAAGAGCAGCATGTGTTACTATACTGACTGTAAAGAGCAGCATGTGTTACTATACTGACTGTAAAGTGCAGCATGTGTTACTATACTGACTGTAAAGTGTAGCGTGCGTTACTATACTGACTGTAAAGTGCAGCGTGCGTTACTATACTGACTGTAAAGTGCCGCGTGCGTTACTATACTGACTGTAAAGAGCAGCGTGTGTTACTATACTGATTGTAAAGTGCAGCGTGTGTTACTATACTGACTGTAAAGTGCAGCATGTGTTACTATACTGACTGTAAAGTGCAGCGTGTGTTACTATACTGACTGTAAAGTGCAGCATGAGTTACTATACTGACTGTAAAGTGCAGCGTGTGTTACTATACTGACTGTAAAGTGCAGCATGTGTTACTATACTGACTGTAAAGTGCAGCATGTGTTACTATACTGACTATAAAGAGCAGCATGTGTTACTATACTGACTGTAAAGAGCAGCATGCGTTACTATACTGACTGTAAAGAGCAGCGTGCGTTACTATACTGACTGTAAAGTGGCGATGTGTTACTATACTGACTGTAAAGAGCAGCGTGCGTTACTATACTGACTGTAAAGTGCCGATGTGTTACTATACTGACTGTAAAGTGCAGCGTGTGTTACTATACTGACTGTAAAGTGCAGCATGTGTTACTATACTGACTGTAAAGTGCCGCATGTGTTACTATACTGACTGTAAAGTGCACCGTGTGTTACTATACTGACTGTAAAGTGCCGATGTGTTACTATACTGACTGTAAAGTGCAGCGTGTGTTACTATACTGACTGTAAAGTGCAGCATGTGTTACTATACTGACTGTAAAGTGCCGCATGTGTTACTATACTGACTGTAAAGTGCACCGTGTGTTACTATACTGACTGTAAAGTGCAGCATGTGTTACTATACTGACTGTAAAGTGCAGCATGTGTTACTATACTGACTGTAAAGTGCAGCGTGTGTTACTATACTGACTGTAAAGTGCCGCGTGTGTTTCTATACTGACTGTAAAGTGCCGCATGCGTTACTATACTGACTGTAAAGTGCAGCGTGCGTTACTATACTGACTGTAAAGTGCAGCGTGCGTTACTATACTGACTGTAAAGTGCAGCGTGCGTTACTATACTGACTGTAAAGAGCCGCATGTGTTACTATACTGACTGTAAAGTGCAGCGTGTGTTACTATACTGACTGTAAAGTGCAGCCTGTGTTACTATACTGACTGTAAAGTGCAGCCTGTGTTACTATACTGACTGTAAAGTGGCGCGTGTGTTACTATACTGACTGTAAAGTGCCGCATGTGTTACTATACTGACTGTAAAGTGCCGCATGTGTTACTATACTGACTGTAAAGTGCAGCCTGTGTTACTATACTGACTGTAAAGTGCCGCGTGTGTTACTATACTGACTGTAAAGTGCCGCATGTGTTACTATACTTACTGTAAAGTGCCGCATGTGTTACTATACTGACTGTAAAGTGCAGCCTGTGTTACTATACTGACTGTAAAGTGCCGCGTGTGTTACTATACTGACTGTAAAGTGGCGCATGTGTTACTATACTGACTGTAAAGTGCAGCCTGTGTTACTATACTGACTGTAAAGTGCAGCCTGTGTTACTATACTGACTGTAAAGTGCCGCGTGTGTTACTATACTGACTGTAAAGTGCCGCATGTGTTACTATACTGACTGTAAAGTGCCGCATGTGTTACTATACTGACTGTAAAGTGCAGCCTGTGTTACTATACTGACTGTAAAGTGCCGCGTGTGTTACTATACTGACTGTAAAGTGCCGCATGTGTTACTATACTTACTGTAAAGTGCCGCATGTGTTACTATACTGACTGTAAAGTGCAGCCTGTGTTACTATACTGACTGTAAAGTGCCGCGTGTGTTACTATACTGACTGTAAAGTGGCGCATGTGTTACTATACTGACTGTAAAGTGCTGCATGTGTTACTATACTGACTGTAAAGTGCTGCATGTGTTACTATACTGACTGTAAAGTGCCGCATGTGTTACTATACTGACTGTAAAGTGCAGCGTGCATTACTATACTGACTGTAAAGTGCAGCATGTGTTACTATACTGACTGTAAAGTGCAGCGTGCGTTACTATACTGACTGTAAAGTGCAGCGTGTGTTACTATACTGACTGTAAAGTGCAGCGTGTGTTACTATACTGACTGTAAAGTGCTGCATGTGTTACTATACTGACTGTAAAGTGCCGCATGCGTTACTATACTGACTGTAAAGTGCAGGGTGTGTTACTATACTGACTGTAAAGTGCTGCATGTGTTACTATACTGACTGTAAAGTGCCGCATGCGTTACTATACTGACTGTAAAGTGCAGCGTGTGTTACTATACTGACTGTAAAGTGCCGCATGCGTTACTATACTGACTGTAAAGAGCAGCGTGCGTTACTATACTGACTGTAAAGTGCAGCTTGTGTTACTATACTGACTGTAAAGTGCCGCATGTGTTACTATACTGACTGTAAAGAGCAGCGTGCGTTACTATACTGACTGTAAAGAGCAGCATGCGTTACTATACTGACTGTAAAGTGCAGCACGTGTTACTATACTGACTGTAAAGTGCAGCATGTGTTACTATACTGACTGTAAAGAGCCGCATGTGTTACTATACTGACTGTAAAGTGCAGCATGTGTTACTATACTGACTGTAAAGTGCAGCATGTGTTACTATACTGACTGTAAAGTGCAGCGTGCGTTACTATACTGACTGTAAAGTGCAGCATGTGTTACTATACTGACTGTAAAGAGCAGCGTGCGTTACTATACTGACTGTAAAGTGCAGCATGTGTTACTATATTGACTGTAAAGAGCAGCATGTGTTACTATACTGACTGTAAAGTGCAGCGTGTGTTACTATACTGACTGTAAAGTGCAGCGTGTGTTACTATACTGACTGTAAAGAGCAGCATGTGTTACTATACTGACTGTAAAGTGCAGCGTGTGTTACTATACTGACTATAAAGTGCCGCATGTGTTACTATACTGACTGTAAAGAGCAGCATGTGTTACTATACTGACTGTAAAGTGCAGCGTGCGTTACTATACTGACTGTAAAGTGCCACATGTGTTACTAAACTGACTGTAAAGTGCAGCGTGCATTACTATACTGACTGTGAAGTGCAGCGTGTTACTATACTGACTGTAAAGTGCAGCGTGTGTTACTATACTGACTGTAAAGTGCAGCGTGCGTTACTATACTGACTGTAAAGTGCAGCGTGCGTTACTATACTGACTGTAAAGTGCCGCATGTGTTACTATACTGACTGTAAAGTGCAGCGTGCGTTACTATACTGACTGTAAAGTGCAGCGTGTGTTACTATACTGACTGTAAAGTGCCGCATGTGTTACTATACTGACTGTAAAGTGCCGCATGTGTTACTATACTGACTGTAAAGTGCAGCGTGCGTTACTATACTGACTGTAAAGTTCACCGTGTGTTACTATACTGACTGTAAAGTGCAGCGTGCGTTACTATACTGACTGTAAAGTGCAGCGTGTGTTACTATACTGACTGTAAAGTGCAGCGTGTGTTACTATACTGACTGTAAAGAGCAGCGTGTGTTACTATACTGACTGTAAAGTGCTGCATGTGTTACTATACTGACTGTAAAGAGCAGCATGCGTTACTATACTGACTGTAAAGTGCTGCGTGTGTTACTATACTGACTGTAAAGTGCAGCGTGTGTTACTATACTGACTGTAAAGAGCAGCATGCGTTACTATACTGACTGTAAAGAGCAGCATGTGTTACTATACTGACTGTAAAGTGCAGCGTGTGTTACTATACTGACTGTAAAGAGCAGCGTGTGTTACTATACTGACTGTAAAGTGCTGCATGTGTTACTATACTGACTGTAAAGAGCAGCATGTGTTACTATACTGACTGTAAAGAGCAGCATGCGTTACTATACTGACTGTAAAGAGCAGCATGTGTTACTATACTGACTGTAAAGTGCAGCGTGTGTTACTATACTGACTGTAAAGAGCAGCGTGTGTTACTATACTGACTGTAAAGTGCTGCATGTGTTACTATACTGACTGTAAAGAGCAGCATGTGTTACTATACTGACTGTAAAGTGCAGCGTGTGTTACTATACTGACTGTAAAGTGCAGCGTGTGTTACTATACTGACTGTAAAGAGCAGCGTGTGTTACTATACTGACTGTAAAGTGCAGCGTGTGTTACTATACTGACTGTAAAGAGCAGCATGTGTTACTATACTGACTGTAAAGTGCAGCATGTGTTACTATACTGACTGTAAAGTGCAGCGTGTGTTACTATACTGACTGTAAAGTGCAGCATGTGTTACTATACTGACTGTAAAGAGCAGCGTGTGTTACTATACTGACTGTAAAGTGCCGCATGTGTTACTATACTGACTGTAAAGAGCAGCATGCGTTACTATACTGACTGTAAAGTGCAGCATGTGTTACTATACTGACTGTAAAGTGCAGCGTGCGTTACTATACTGACTGTAAAGAGCAGCGTGCGTTACTATACTGACTGTAAAGTGCAGCATGTGTTACTATACTGACTGTAAAGTGCAGTGTGCGTTACTATACTGACTGTAAAGTGCAGTGTGTGTTACTATACTGACTGTAAAGTGCAGTGTGTGTTACTATACTGACTGTAAAATGCAGCATGTGTTACTATACTGACTGTAAAGTGCAGCGTGTGTTACTATACTGACTGTAAAGTGCAGCGTGTGTTACTATACTGACTGTAAAGTGCAGCATGTGTTACTATACTGACTGTAAAGTGCAGCGTGCGTTACTATACTGACTGTAAAGAGCAGCATGCGTTACTATACTGACTGTAAAGAGCAGCATGTGTTACTATACTGACTGTAAAGAGCAGCGTGTGTTACTATACTGACTGTAAAGTGCAGCGTGTGTTACTATACTGACTGTAAAGTGCAGCATGTGTTACTATACTGACTGTAAAGTGCAGTGTGTGTTACTATACTGACTGTAAAGTGCAGCGTGTGTTACTATGCTGACTGTAAAGTGCAGTGTGCGTTACTATACTGACTGTAAAGTGCAGCATGTGTTACTATACTGACTGTAAAGTGCAGCATGTGTTACTATACTGACTGTAAAGTGCAGCGTGTGTTACTATACTGACTGTAAAGTGCAGCGTGTGTTACTATACTGACTGTAAAGAGCAGTGTGTTACTATACTGACTGTAAAGTGCAGCGTGCGTTACTATACTGACTGTAAAGAGCAGCGTGCGTTACTATACTGACTGTAAAGAGCAGCGTGCGTTACTATACTGACTATAAAGAGCAGCGTGTGTTACTATACTGACTGTAAAGAGCAGCGTGTGTTACTATACTGACTGTAAAGTGCAGCATGTGTTACTATACTGACTGTAAAGTGCAGTGTGTGTTACTATACTGACTGTAAAGTGCCGCATGTGTTACTATACTGACTGTAAAGAGCAGCATGTGTTACTATACTGACTGTAAAGAGCAGCGTGTGTTACTATACTGACTGTAAAGTGCAGCATGCGTTACTATACTGACTGTAAAGTGCAGCGTGCGTTACTATACTGACTGTAAAGAGCAGCATGTGTTACTATACTGACTGTAAAGAGCAGCGTGTGTTACTATACTGACTGTAAAGTGCAGCATGCGTTACTATACTGACTGTAAAGTGCAGCGTGTGTTACTATACTGACTGTAAAGAGCAGCATGTGTTACTATACTGACTGTAAAGTGCAGCGTGTGTTACTATACTGACTGTAAAGTGCAGCGTGTGTTACTATACTGACTGTAAAGTGCAGCGTGTGTTACTATACTGACTGTAAAGTGCAGCATGTGTTACTATACTGACTGTAAAGTGCCGCGTGTGTTACTATACTGACTGTAAAGTGCTGCGTGTGTTACTATACTGACTGTAAAGTGCTGCGTGTGTTACTATACTGACTGTAAAGTGCAGCATGTGTTACTATACTGACTGTAAAGTGCAGCGTGTGTTACTATACTGACTGTAAAGTGCAGCGTGCGTTACTATACTGACTGTAAAGAGCAGCGTGTGTTACTATACTGACTGTAAAGAGCAGCATGTGTTACTATACTGACTGTAAAGTGCCGCATGTGTTACTATACTGACTGTAAAGTGCAGCGTGCGTTACTATACTGACTGTAAAGAGCAGCATGTGTTACTATACTGACTGTAAAGTGCCGCATGTGTTACTATACTGACTGTAAAGAGCAGCATGTGTTACTATACTGACTGTAAAGTGCAGCGTGCGTTACTATACTGACTGTAAAGTGCAGCGTGTGTTACTATACTGACTGTAAAGAGCAGCGTGTGTTACTATACTGACTGTAAAGTGCAGCGTGCGTTACTATACTGACTGTAAAGTGCCGCATGTGTTACTATACTGACTGTAAAGAGCAGCATGTGTTACTATACTGACTGTAAAGTGCCGCATGTGTTACTATACTGACTGTAAAGCGCAGCGTGCGTTACTATACTGACTGTAAAGAGCAGCATGTGTTACTATACTGACTGTAAAGAGCAGCATGTGTTACTATACTGACTGTAAAGTGCAGCGTGTGTTACTATACTGACTGTAAAGTGCAGCGTGTGTTACTATACTGACTGTAAAGTGCAGCGTGTGTTACTATACTGACTGTAAAGTGCAGCGTGTGTTACTATACTGACTGTAAAGTGCAGCGTGTGTTACTATACTGACTGTAAAGTGCAGCATGTGTTACTATACTGACTGTAAAGTGCCGCGTGTGTTACTATACTGACTGTAAAGTGCTGCGTGTGTTACTATACTGACTGTAAAGTGCTGCGTGTGTTACTATACTGACTGTAAAGTGCAGCATGTGTTACTATACTGACTGTAAAGTGCAGCGTGTGTTACTATACTGACTGTAAAGTGCAGCGTGCGTTACTATACTGACTGTAAAGTGCAGCGTGTGTTACTATACTGACTGTAAAGAGCAGCGTGTGTTACTATACTGACTGTAAAGTGCAGCGTGTGTTACTATACTGACTGTAAAGAGCAGCATGTGTTACTATACTGACTGTAAAGTGCCGCATGTGTTACTATACTGACTGTAAAGTGCAGCGTGCGTTACTATACTGACTGTAAAGAGCAGCATGTGTTACTATACTGACTGTAAAGTGCCGCATGTGTTACTATACTGACTGTAAAGAGCAGCATGTGTTACTATACTGACTGTAAAGTGCAGCGTGCGTTACTATACTGACTGTAAAGTGCAGCGTGTGTTACTATACTGACTGTAAAGAGCAGCGTGTGTTACTATACTGACTGTAAAGTGCAGCGTGCGTTACTATACTGACTGTAAAGTGCCGCATGTGTTACTATACTGACTGTAAAGAGCAGCATGTGTTACTATACTGACTGTAAAGTGCCGCATGTGTTACTATACTGACTGTAAAGCGCAGCGTGCGTTACTATACTGACTGTAAAGTGCAGCGTGTGTTACTATACTGACTGTAAATTGCAGCGTGCGTTACTATACTGACTGTAAAGTGCAGCGTGCGTTACTATACTGACTGTAAAGTGCCGCATGTGTTACTATACTGACTGTAAAGTGCAGCGTGTGTTACTATACTGACTGTAAAGTGCAGCGTGCGTTACTATACTGACTGTAAAGTGCAGCGTGCGTTACTATACTGACTGTAAAGTGCCGCATGTGTTACTATACTGACTGTAAAGTGCCGCATGTGTTACTATGCTGACTGTAAAGTGCCGCATGTGTTACTATACTGAATGTAAAGTGCTGCATGTGTTACTATACTGACTGTAAAGAGCAGCGTGTGTTACTATACTGACTGTAAAGTGCAGCGTGCGTTACTATACTGACTGTAAAGTGCAGTGTGTGTTACTATACTGACTGTAAAGTGCAGCGTGTGTTACTATACTGACTGTAAAGTGCAGCGTGTGTTACTATACTGACTGTAAAGTGCCGCGTGTGTTACTATACTGACTGTAAAGTGCCGCGTGTGTTACTATACTGAATGTAAAGTGCTGCATGTGTTACTATACTGACTGTAAAGAGCAGCGTGTGTTACTATACTGACTGTAAAGTGCAGCGTGCGTTACTATACTAACTGTAAAGTGCAGCGTGCGTTACTATACTGACTGTAAAGTGCCGCGTGTGTTACTATACTGACTGTAAAGTGCAGCGTGCGTTACTATACTGACTGTAAAGTGCAGCGTGCGTTACTATACTGACTGTAAAGAGCAGCATGTGTTACTATACTGACTGTAAAGTGCCGCATGTGTTACTATACTGACTGTAAAGTGCAGCGTGTGTTACTGTACTGACTGTAAAGTGCAGCGTGTGTTACTATACTGACTGTAAAGTGCAGTGTGCGTTACTATACTGACTGTAAAGTGTCGCATGTGTTACTATACTGACTGTAAAGAGCAGCGTGTGTTACTGTACTGACTGTAAAGTGCAGCGTGTGTTACTATACTGACTGTAAAGTGCAGTGTGCGTTACTATACTGACTGTAAAGTGTCGCGTGTGTTACTATACTGACTGTAAAGTGCAGCGTGTGTTACTATACTGACTGTAAAGAGCAGCATGTGTTACTATACTGACTGTAAAGTGCAGCGTGTGTTACTATACTGACTGTAAAGTGCAGCATGTGTTACTATACTGACTGTAAAGTGCAGCGTGTGTTACTATACTGACTGTAAAGTGCAGCGTGTGTTACTATACTGACTGTAAAGTGCAGCATGTGTTACTATACTGACTGTAAAGTGCAGCATGTGTTACTATACTGACTGTAAAGAGCAGCATGTGTTACTATACTGACTGTAAAGAGCAGCGTGTGTTACTATACTGACTGTAAAGTGCAGCATGTGTTACTATACTGACTGTAAAGAGCAGCATGTGTTACTATACTGACTGTAAAGAGCAGCGTGTGTTACTATACTGACTGTAAAGAGCAGAGTGTGTTACTATACTGACTGTAAAGTGCAGCGTGCGTTACTATACTGACTGTAAAGAGCAGCATGTGTTACTATACTGACTGTAAAGAGCAGCATGTGTTACTATACTGACTGTAAAGAGCAGCATGTGTTACTATACTGACTGTAAAGAGCAGAGTGTGTTACTATACTGACTGTAAAGTGCAGCGTGCGTTACTATACTGACTGTAAAGTGCCGCATGTGTTACTATACTGACTGTAAAGTGCCGCATGTGTTACTATACTGACTGTAAAGTGCAGCATGTGTTACTATACTGACTGTAAAGTGCAGCGTGTGTTACTATACTGACTATAAAGTGCCGCATGTGTTACTATACTGACTGTAAAGTGCAGCGTGCGTTACTATACTGACTGTAAAGTGCCGCAGGTGTTACTATACTGACTGTAAAGAGCAGCATGTGTTACTATACTGACTGTAAAGTGCAGCATGTGTTACTATACTGACTGTAAAGTGCCGCATGTGTTACTATACTGACTGTAAAGAGCAGCATGTGTTACTATACTGACTGTAAAGTGCAGCATGTGTTACTATACTGACTGTAAAGTGCCGCGTGTGTTACTATACTGACTGTAAAGTGCAGCATGTGTTACTATACTGACTGTAAAGTGCAGCGTGCGTTACTATACTGACTGTAATGTGCAGCGTGTGTTACTATACTGACTGTAAAGTGCAGCATGTGTTACTATACTGACTGTAAAGTGCAGCGTGCGTTACTATACTGACTGTAAAGTGCAGCATGCGTTACTATACTGACTGTAAAGTGCAGCGTGCGTTACTATACTGACTGTAAAGTGACGCATGTGTTACTATACTGACTGTAAAGTGCCGCATGTGTTACTATACTGACTGTAAAGTGCAGCATGCGTTACTATACTGACTGTAAAGAGCAGCATGTGTTACTATACTGACTGTAAAGTGCCGCATGTGTTACTATACTGACTGTAAAGTGCAGCGTGCGTTACTATACTGACTGTAAAGTGCAGCGTGCGTTACTATACTGACTGTAAAGAGCAGCATGTGTTACTATACTGACTGTAAAGTGCAGCGTGCGTTACTATACTGACTGTAAAGTGCAGCGTGCGTTACTATACTGACTGTAAAGTGCAGCGTGCGTTACTATACTGACTGTAAAGTGCCGCATGTGTTACTATACTGACTGTAAAGA
The DNA here is from genome assembly GCF_050947455.1 of Rhinoderma darwinii. NCBI lineage: Eukaryota > Metazoa > Chordata > Amphibia > Anura > Rhinodermatidae > Rhinoderma > Rhinoderma darwinii. The sequence goes on from NW_027463039.1 coordinate 28,546, forward strand.
GCAGCGTGTGTTACTATACTGACTGTAAAGTGCAGCATGTGTTACTATACTGACTGTAAAGTGCAGCATGTGTTACTATACTGACTGTAAAGTGCCGCATGTGTTACTATACTGACTGTAAAGAGCAGCGTGTGTTACTATACTGACTGTAAAGTGCAGCATGTGTTACTATACTGACTGTAAAGTGCAGCATGTGTTACTATACTGACTGTAAAGTGCAGCGTGTGTTACTATACTGACTGTAAAGTGCCGCATGTGTTACTATACTGACTGTAAAGTGCCGCATGTGTTACTATACTGACTGTAAAGAGCAGCGTGTGTTACTATACTGACTGTAAAGTGCAGCATGTGTTACTATACTGACTGTAAAGTGCCGCATGTGTTACTATACTGACTGTAAAGTGCAGCATGTGTTACTATACTGACTGTAAAGTGCAGCGTGTGTTACTATACTGACTGTAAAGTGCAGTGTGCGTTACTATACTGACTGTAAAGTGTCGCATGTGTTACTATACTGACTGTAAAGTGCAGCGTGCGTTACTATACTGACTGTAAAGTGTCGCATGTGTTACTATACTGACTGTAAAGTGCAGCATGTGTTACTATACTGACTGTAAAGTGCAGCGTGCGTTACTATACTGACTGTAAAGAGCAGCGTGTGTTACTATACTGACTGTAAAGTGACGCATGTGTTACTATACTGACTGTAAAGTGCCGCATGTGTTACTATACTGACTGTAAAGTGCCGCATGTGTTACTATACTGACTGTAAAGAGCAGCATGTGTTACTATACTGACTGTAAAGTGCCGCATGTGTTACTATACTGACTGTAAAGAGCAGCGTGTGTTACTGTACTGACTGTAAAGTGCAGCGTGTGTTACTATACTGACTGTAAAGTGCAGTGTGCGTTACTATACTGACTGTAAAGTGTCGCATGTGTTACTATACTGACTGTAAAGTGCAGCATGTGTTACTATACTGACTGTAAAGTGCAGCGTGCGTTACTATACTGACTGTAAAGAGCAGCGTGTGTTACTATACTGACTGTAAAGTGCCGCATGTGTTACTATACTGACTGTAAAGTGCAGCGTGCGTTACTATACTGACTGTAAAGTGCCGCGTGCGTTACTATACTGACTGTAAAGTGCTGCATGCGTTACTATACTGACTGTAAAGAGCAGCGTGTGTTACTATACTGACTGTAAAGTGCAGCGTGTGTTACTATACTGACTGTAAAGAGCCGCATGTGTTACTATACTGACTGTAAAGTGCAGCATGCGTTACTATACTGACTGTAAAGTGCAGCGTGTGTTACTATTCGGACTGTAAAGTGCAGCATGTGTTACTATACTGACTGTAAAGTGCAGCATGTGTTACTATACTGACTGTAAAGTGCAGCGTGCAGTACTATACTGACTGTAAAGTGCAGCGTGCGTTACTATACTGACTGTAAAGTGCAGCGTGCGTTACTATACTGACTGTAAAGTGCCGCATGTGTTACTATACTGACTGTAAAGTGCCGCATGTGTTACTATACTGACTGTAAAGTGCCGCATGTGTTACTATATTGACTGTAAAGTGTCGCATGTGTTACTATACTGAATGTAAAGTGCTGCATGTGTTACTATACTGACTGTAAAGTGCCGCGTGTTTTACTATACTGACTGTAAAGTGCAGCGTGCGTTACTATACTGACTGTAAAGTGCAGCGTGCGTTACTATACTGACTGTAAAGTGCCGCGTGTGTTACTATACTGACTGTAAAGTGCAGCGTGCGTTACTATACTGACTGTAAAGTGCAGCGTGCGTTACTATACTGACTGTAAAGAGCAGCATGTGTTACTTTACTGACTGTAAAGTGCCGCATGTGTTACTATACTGACTGTAAAGTGCAGCGTGCGTTACTATACTGACTGTAAAGTGCAGCGTGCGTTACTATACTGACTGTAAAGTGCCGCGTGCGTAAATATACTGACTGTAAAGTGCCGCATGTGTTACTATACTGACTGTAAAGTGCAGCATGTTTTACTATACTGACTGTAAAGTGCAGCATGTGTTACTATACTGACTGTAAAGTGCAGCGTGTGTTACTATACTGACTGTAAAGTGCAGCGTGTGTTACTATACTGACTGTAAAGTGCAGCGTGTGTTACTATACTGACTGTAAAGTGCAGCATGTGTTACTATACTGACTGTAAAGTGCAGCATGTGTTACTATACTGACTGTAAAGAGCAGCGTGTGTTACTATACTGACTGTAAAGTGCAGCGTGTGTTACTATACTGACTGTAAAGTGCAGCATGTGTTACTATACTGACTGTAAAGTGCCGCATGTGTTACTATACTGACTGTAAAGTGCAGCATGTTTTACTATACTGACTGTAAAGTGCAGCATGTGTTACTATACTGACTGTAAAGTGCAGCGTGCGTTACTATACTGACTGTAAAGAGCAGCATGTGTTACTATACTGACTGTAAAGTGCAGCGTGTTACTATACTGACTGTAAAGAGCAGCGTGCGTTACTATACTGACTGTAAAGTGCAGCATGTGTTACTATACTGACTGTAAAGAGCAGCGTGCGTTACTATACTGACTGTAAAGTGCAGCGTGCGTTACTATACTGACTGTAAAGTGCAGCGTGTGTTACTATACTGACTGTAAAGTGCAGCGTGTGTTACTATACTGACTGTAAAGAGCAGCGTGCGTTACTATACTGACTGTAAAGTGCAGCATGCGTTACTATACTGACTGTAAAGTGCCGCATGTGTTACTATACTGACTGTAAAGAGCAGCATGTGTTACTATACTGACTGTAAAGTGCCGCATGTGTTACTATACTGACTGTAAAGCGCAGCGTGCGTTACTATACTGACTGTAAAGTGCAGCGTGTGTTACTATACTGACTGTAAATTGCAGCGTGCGTTACTATACTGACTGTAAAGTGCAGCGTGCGTTACTATACTGACTGTAAAGTGCCGCATGTGTTACTATACTGACTGTAAAGTGCAGCGTGTGTTACTATACTGACTGTAAAGTGCAGCGTGCGTTACTATACTGACTGTAAAGTGCAGCGTGCGTTACTATACTGACTGTAAAGTGCCGCATGTGTTACTATACTGACTGTAAAGTGCAGCGTGTGTTACTATACTGACTGTAAAGTGCCGCATGTGTTACTATACTGACTGTAAAGTGCCGCATGTGTTACTATACTGACTGTAAAGTGCCGCATGTGTTACTATGCTGACTGTAAAGTGCCGCATGTGTTACTATACTGAATGTAAAGTGCTGCATGTGTTACTATACTGACTGTAAAGAGCAGCGTGTGTTACTATACTGACTGTAAAGTGCAGCGTGCGTTACTATACTGACTGTAAAGTGCAGTGTGTGTTACTATACTGACTGTAAAGTGCAGCGTGTGTTACTATACTGACTGTAAAGTGCAGCGTGTGTTACTATACTGACTGTAAAGTGCAGCGTGCGTTACTATACTGACTGTAAAGTGCAGCGTGCGTTACTATACTGACTGTAAAGTGCCGCGTGTGTTACTATACTGACTGTAAAGAGCAGCATGTGTTACTATACTGACTGTAAAGAGCAGCATGTGTTACTATACTGACTGTAAAGTGCAGCGTGTGTTACTATACTGACTGTAAAGTGCAGCGTGTGTTACTATACTGACTGTAAAGTGCAGCATGTGTTACTATACTGACTGTAAAGTGCAGCATGTGTTACTATACTGACTGTAAAGTGCAGTGTGCGTTACTATACTGACTGTAAAGTGCAGCGTGCGTTACTATACTGACTGTAAAGTGCAGCGTGCGTTACTATACTGACTGTAAAGAGCAGCATGTGTTACTATACTGACTGTAAAGTGCCGCATGTGTTACTATACTGACTGTAAAGTGCAGCGTGTGTTACTATACTGACTGTAAAGAGCAGCATGTGTTACTGTACTGACTGTAAAGTGCAGCGTGTGTTACTATACTGACTGTAAAGTGCAGCGTGCGTTACTATACTGACTGTAAAGTGTCGCGTGTGTTACTATACTGACTGTAAAGTGCAGCGTGTGTTACTATACTGACTGTAAAGTGCAGCATGTGTTACTATACTGACTGTAAAGTGCAGCGTGTGTTACTATACTGACTGTAAAGTGCAGCGTGTGTTACTATACTGACTGTAAAGTGCAGCATGTGTTACTATACTGACTGTAAAGTGCAGCATGTGTTACTATACTGACTATAAAGTGCCGCATGTGTTACTATACTGACTGTAAAGTGCAGCGTGCGTTACTATACTGACTGTAAAGTGCCGCAGGTGTTACTATACTGACTGTAAAGAGCAGCATGTGTTACTATACTGACTGTAAAGAGCAGCGTGTGTTACTATACTGACTGTAAAGTGCAGCGTGTGTTACTATACTGACTGTAAAGTGCAGCATGTGTTACTATACTGACTGTAAAGTGCAGTGTGTGTTACTATACTGACTGTAAAGTGCAGCGTGTGTTACTATGCTGACTGTAAAGTGCAGTGTGCGTTACTATACTGACTGTAAAGTGCAGCATGTGTTACTATACTGACTGTAAAGTGCAGCATGTGTTACTATACTGACTGTAAAGTGCAGCGTGTGTTACTATACTGACTGTAAAGTGCAGCGTGTGTTACTATACTGACTGTAAAGAGCAGTGTGTTACTATACTGACTGTAAAGTGCAGCGTGCGTTACTATACTGACTGTAAAGAGCAGCGTGCGTTACTATACTGACTGTAAAGAGCAGCGTGCGTTACTATACTGACTATAAAGAGCAGCGTGTGTTACTATACTGACTGTAAAGAGCAGCGTGTGTTACTATACTGACTGTAAAGTGCAGCATGTGTTACTATACTGACTGTAAAGTGCAGTGTGTGTTACTATACTGACTGTAAAGTGCCGCATGTGTTACTATACTGACTGTAAAGAGCAGCATGTGTTACTATACTGACTGTAAAGAGCAGCGTGTGTTACTATACTGACTGTAAAGTGCAGCGTGCGTTACTATACTGACTGTAAAGAGCAGCATGTGTTACTATACTGACTGTAAAGAGCAGCATGTGTTACTATACTGACTGTAAAGTGCAGCGTGTGTTACTATACTGACTGTAAAGTGCAGCGTGTGTTACTATACTGACTGTAAAGTGCAGCGTGTGTTACTATACTGACTGTAAAGTGCAGCATGTGTTACTATACTGACTGTAAAGTGCCGCGTGTGTTACTATACTGACTGTAAAGTGCTGCGTGTGTTACTATACTGACTGTAAAGTGCTGCGTGTGTTACTATACTGACTGTAAAGTGCAGCATGTGTTACTATACTGACTGTAAAGTGCAGCGTGTGTTACTATACTGACTGTAAAGTGCAGCGTGCGTTACTATACTGACTGTAAAGAGCAGCGTGTGTTACTATACTGACTGTAAAGAGCAGCATGTGTTACTATACTGACTGTAAAGTGCCGCATGTGTTACTATACTGACTGTAAAGTGCAGCGTGCGTTACTATACTGACTGTAAAGAGCAGCATGTGTTACTATACTGACTGTAAAGTGCCGCATGTGTTACTATACTGACTGTAAAGAGCAGCATGTGTTACTATACTGACTGTAAAGTGCAGCGTGCGTTACTATACTGACTGTAAAGTGCAGCGTGTGTTACTATACTGACTGTAAAGAGCAGCGTGTGTTACTATACTGACTGTAAAGTGCAGCGTGCGTTACTATACTGACTGTAAAGTGCCGCATGTGTTACTATACTGACTGTAAAGAGCAGCATGTGTTACTATACTGACTGTAAAGTGCCGCATGTGTTACTATACTGACTGTAAAGCGCAGCGTGCGTTACTATACTGACTGTAAAGAGCAGCATGTGTTACTATACTGACTGTAAAGAGCAGCATGTGTTACTATACTGACTGTAAAGTGCAGCGTGTGTTACTATACTGACTGTAAAGTGCAGCGTGTGTTACTATACTGACTGTAAAGTGCAGCGTGTGTTACTATACTGACTGTAAAGTGCAGCGTGTGTTACTATACTGACTGTAAAGTGCAGCGTGTGTTACTATACTGACTGTAAAGTGCAGCATGTGTTACTATACTGACTGTAAAGTGCCGCGTGTGTTACTATACTGACTGTAAAGTGCTGCGTGTGTTACTATACTGACTGTAAAGTGCTGCGTGTGTTACTATACTGACTGTAAAGTGCAGCATGTGTTACTATACTGACTGTAAAGAGCAGCGTGTGTTACTATACTGACTGTAAAGAGCAGCATGTGTTACTATACTGACTGTAAAGTGCCGCATGTGTTACTATACTGACTGTAAAGTGCAGCGTGCGTTACTATACTGACTGTAAAGAGCAGCATGTGTTACTATACTGACTGTAAAGTGCCGCATGTGTTACTATACTGACTGTAAAGAGCAGCATGTGTTACTATACTGACTGTAAAGTGCAGCGTGCGTTACTATACTGACTGTAAAGTGCAGCGTGTGTTACTATACTGACTGTAAAGAGCAGCGTGTGTTACTATACTGACTGTAAAGTGCAGCGTGCGTTACTATACTGACTGTAAAGTGCCGCATGTGTTACTATACTGACTGTAAAGAGCAGCATGTGTTACTATACTGACTGTAAAGTGCCGCATGTGTTACTATACTGACTGTAAAGCGCAGCGTGCGTTACTATACTGACTGTAAAGTGCAGCGTGTGTTACTATACTGACTGTAGATTGCAGCGTGCGTTACTATACTGACTGTAAAGTGCAGCGTGCGTTACTATACTGACTGTAAAGTGCCGCATGTGTTACTATACTGACTGTAAAGTGCAGCGTGTGTTACTATACTGACTGTAAAGTGCAGCGTGCGTTACTATACTGACTGTAAAGTGCAGCGTGCGTTACTATACTGACTGTAAAGTGCCGCATGTGTTACTATACTGACTGTAAAGTGCCGCATGTGTTACTATGCTGACTGTAAAGTGCCGCATGTGTTACTATACTGAATGTAAAGTGCTGCATGTGTTACTATACTGACTGTAAAGAGCAGCGTGTGTTACTATACTGACTGTAAAGTGCAGCGTGCGTTACTATACTGACTGTAAAGTGCAGTGTGTGTTACTATACTGACTGTAAAGTGCAGCGTGTGTTACTATACTGACTGTAAAGTGCAGCGTGTGTTACTATACTGACTGTAAAGTGCAGCGTGCGTTACTATACTAACTGTAAAGTGCAGCGTGCGTTACTATACTGACTGTAAAGTGCCGCGTGTGTTACTATACTGACTGTAAAGTGCAGCGTGCGTTACTATACTGACTGTAAAGTGCAGCGTGCGTTACTATACTGACTGTAAAGAGCAGCATGTGTTACTATACTGACTGTAAAGTGCCGCATGTGTTACTATACTGACTGTAAAGTGCAGCGTGTGTTACTGTACTGACTGTAAAGTGCAGCGTGTGTTACTATACTGACTGTAAAGTGCAGTGTGCGTTACTATACTGACTGTAAAGTGTCGCATGTGTTACTATACTGACTGTAAAGAGCAGCGTGTGTTACTGTACTGACTGTAAAGTGCAGCGTGTGTTACTATACTGACTGTAAAGTGCAGTGTGCGTTACTATACTGACTGTAAAGTGTCGCGTGTGTTACTATACTGACTGTAAAGTGCAGCGTGTGTTACTATACTGACTGTAAAGAGCAGCATGTGTTACTATACTGACTGTAAAGTGCAGCGTGTGTTACTATACTGACTGTAAAGTGCAGCATGTGTTACTATACTGACTGTAAAGTGCAGCGTGTGTTACTATACTGACTGTAAAGTGCAGCGTGTGTTACTATACTGACTGTAAAGTGCAGCATGTGTTACTATACTGACTGTAAAGTGCAGCATGTGTTACTATACTGACTATAAAGTGCCGCATGTGTTACTATACTGACTGTAAAGTGCAGCGTGCGTTACTATACTGACTGTAAAGTGCCGCAGGTGTTACTATACTGACTGTAAAGAGCAGCATGTGTTACT
>NW_027463040.1:0-36767 GCF_050947455.1 Rhinoderma darwinii
CGGCATTCGTCTCAGCGCCAGGCAATTAGTATAGGAGCACTGTGTTTGACTTCTCTGGATGTTTCCCAGGCGAGCAATTGTCAGCATGTTCAGAACCATGTTTCTGTGAATAACTCCTGAACCGTAAGTCCTAGACGCTCGCTCTTGGCTGCATTCGATTCAGCTCGTGGCAGCCAGTCTAAAAAACACTATCTTGGACTTCTCTGCATGTTTCCCAGGCGAGAAATTGGCAGCATGTTCAGAACCATGTTTCTGTGAATAACTCCTGAACCGTAAGTCCTAGACGCTCGATCTTGGCGGCATTCGTCTCAGCGCCTGGCAATTAGTATAGGAGCACTGTGTTTGACTTCTCTGGATGTTTCCCAGGCGAGTTATTGACAAGTAAATCCTAGACGCTCGATCTTGGTTATTTTCGCTTTCGCGGCTGGCAGTAAAAGAACCATGTTTCTGTGAATAACTCCTGAACCGTAAGTCCTAGACGCTCGCTCTTGGCTGCATTCGATTCAGCTCGTGGCAGCCAGTCTAAAAAACACTATCTTGGACTTCTCTGCATGTTTCCCAGGCGAGAAATTGGCAGCATGTTCAGAACCATGTTTCTGTGAATAACTCCTGAACCGTAAGTCCTAGACGCTCGATCTTGGCGGCATTCGTCTCAGCGGCTGGCAATTAGTATAGGAGCACTGTGTTTGACTTCTCTGGATGTTTCCCAGGCGAGTTATTGACAAGTAAATCCTAGACGCTCGATCTTGGTTATTTTCGCTTTCGCGGCTGGCAGTAAAAGAACCATGTTTCTGTGAATAACTCCTGAACCGTAAGTCCTAGACGCTCGCTCTTGGCTGCATTCGATTCAGCTCGTGGCAGCCAGTCTAAAAAACACTATCTTGGACTTCTCTGCATGTTTCCCAGGCGAGCAATTGTCAGCATGTTCAGAACCATGTTTCTGTGAATAACTCCTGAACCGTAAGTCCTAGACGCTCGCTCTTGGCTGCATTCGATTCAGCTCGTGGCAGCCAGTCTAAAAAACACTATCTTGGACTTCTCTGCATGTTTCCCAGGCGAGCAATTGGCAGCATGTTCAGAACCATGTTTCTGTGAATAACTCCTGAACCGTAAGTCCTAGACGCTCGCTCTTGGCTGCATTCGATTCAGCTCGTGGCAGCCAGTCTAAAAAACACTATCTTGGACTTCTCTGCATGTTTCCCAGGCGAGCAATTGGCAGCATGTTCAGAACCATGTTTCTGTGAATAACTCCTGAACCGTAAGTCCTAGACGCTCGCTCTTGGCTGCATTCGATTCAGCTCGTGGCAGCCAGTCTAAAAAACACTATCTTGGACTTCTCTGCATGTTCCTAAGGCAAATGTTTCTAAAGCTAATTCTTGAACCGTAAGTCCTAGACGCTCGATCTTGGCGGCATTCGTCTCAGCGCCAGGCAATTAGTATAGGAGCACTGTGTTTGACTTCTCTGGATGTTTCCCAGGCGAGTTATTGACAAGTAAATCCTAGACGCTCGATCTTGGTTATTTTCGCTTTCGCGGCTGGCAGTAAAAGAACCATGTTTCTGTGAATAACTCCTGAACCGTAAGTCCTAGACGCTCGCTCTTGGCTGCATTCGATTCAGCTCGTGGCAGCCAGTCTAAAAAACACTATCTTGGACTTCTCTGCATGTTTCCCAGGCGAGCAATTGGCAGCATGTTCAGAACCATGTTTCTGTGAATAACTCCTGAACCGTAAGTCCTAGACGCTCGCTCTTGGCTGCATTCGATTCAGCTCGTGGCAGCCAGTCTAAAAAACACTATCTTGGACTTCTCTGCATGTTCCTAAGGCAAATGTTTCTAAAGCTAATTCTTGAACCGTAAGTCCTAGACGCTCGATCTTGGCGGCATTCGTCTCAGCGCCAGGCAATTAGTATAGGAGCACTGTGTTTGACTTCTCTGGATGTTTCCCAGGCGAGCAATTGTCAGCATGTTCAGAACCATGTTTCTGTGAATAACTCCTGAACCGTAAGTCCTAGACACTCGCTCTTGGCTGCATTCGATTCAGCTCGTGGCAGCCAGTCTAAAAAACACTATCTTGGACTTCTCTGCATGTTTCCCAGGCGAGAAATTGGCAGCATGTTCAGAACCATGTTTCTGTGAATAACTCCTGAACCGTAAGTCCTAGACGCTCGATCTTGGCGGCATTCGTCTCAGCGCCTGGCAATTAGTATAGGAGCACTGTGTTTGACTTCTCTGGATGTTTCCCAGGCGAGTTATTGACAAGTAAATCCTAGACGCTCGATCTTGGTTATTTTCGCTTTCGCGGCTGGCAGTAAAAGAACCATGTTTCTGTGAATAACTCCTGAACCGTAAGTCCTAGACGCTCGCTCTTGGCTGCATTCGATTCAGCTCGTGGCAGCCAGTCTAAAAAACACTATCTTGGACTTCTCTGCATGTTTCCCAGGCGAGAAATTGGCAGCATGTTCAGAACCATGTTTCTGTGAATAACTCCTGAACCGTAAGTCCTAGACGCTCGATCTTGGCGGCATTCGTCTCAGCGCCTGGCAATTAGTATAGGAGCACTGTGTTTGACTTCTCTGGATGTTTCCCAGGCGAGTTATTGACAAGTAAATCCTAGACGCTCGATCTTGGTTATTTTCGCTTTCGCGGCTGGCAGTAAAAGAACCATGTTTCTGTGAATAACTCCTGAACCGTAAGTCCTAGACGCTCGCTCTTGGCTGCATTCGATTCAGCTCGTGGCAGCCAGTCTAAAAAACACTATCTTGGACTTCTCTGCATGTTTCCCAGGCGAGCAATTGTCAGCATGTTCAGAACCATGTTTCTGTGAATAACTCCTGAACCGTAAGTCCTAGACGCTCGCTCTTGGCTGCATTCGATTCAGCTCGTGGCAGCCAGTCTAAAAAACACTATCTTGGACTTCTCTGCATGTTTCCCAGGCGAGCAATTGGCAGCATGTTCAGAACCATGTTTCTGTGAATAACTCCTGAACCGTAAGTCCTAGACGCTCGCTCTTGGCTGCATTCGATTCAGCTCGTGGCAGCCAGTCTAAAAAACACTATCTTGGACTTCTCTGCATGTTTCCCAGGCGAGCAATTGGCAGCATGTTCAGAACCATGTTTCTGTGAATAACTCCTGAACCGTAAGTCCTAGACGCTCGCTCTTGGCTGCATTCGATTCAGCTCGTGGCAGCCAGTCTAAAAAACACTATCTTGGACTTCTCTGCATGTTTCCCAGGCGAGCAATTGGCAGCATGTTCAGAACCATGTTTCTGTGAATAACTCCTGAACCGTAAGTCCTAGACGCTCGCTCTTGGCTGCATTCGATTCAGCTCGTGGCAGCCAGTCTAAAAAACACTATCTTGGACTTCTCTGCATGTTCCTAAGGCAAATGTTTCTAAAGCTAATTCTTGAACCGTAAGTCCTAGACGCTCGATCTTGGCGGCATTCGTCTCAGCGCCAGGCAATTAGTATAGGAGCACTGTGTTTGACTTCTCTGGATGTTTCCCAGGCGAGTTATTGACAAGTAAATCCTAGACGCTCGATCTTGGTTATTTTCGCTTTCGCGGCTGGCAGTAAAAGAACCATGTTTCTGTGAATAACTCCTGAACCGTAAGTCCTAGACGCTCGCTCTTGGCTGCATTCGATTCAGCTCGTGGCAGCCAGTCTAAAAAACACTATCTTGGACTTCTCTGCATGTTTCCCAGGCGAGCAATTGGCAGCATGTTCAGAACCATGTTTCTGTGAATAACTCCTGAACCGTAAGTCCTAGACGCTCGCTCTTGGCTGCATTCGATTCAGCTCGTGGCAGCCAGTCTAAAAAACACTATCTTGGACTTCTCTGCATGTTCCTAAGGCAAATGTTTCTAAAGCTAATTCTTGAACCGTAAGTCCTAGACGCTCGATCTTGGCGGCATTCGTCTCAGCGCCAGGCAATTAGTATAGGAGCACTGTGTTTGACTTCTCTGGATGTTTCCCAGGCGAGCAATTGTCAGCATGTTCAGAACCATGTTTCTGTGAATAACTCCTGAACCGTAAGTCCTAGACGCTCGCTCTTGGCTGCATTCGATTCAGCTCGTGGCAGCCAGTCTAAAAAACACTATCTTGGACTTCTCTGCATGTTTCCCAGGCGAGCAATTGGCAGCATGTTCAGAACCATGTTTCTGTGAATAACTCCTGAACCGTAAGTCCTAGACGCTCGCTCTTGGCTGCATTCGATTCAGCTCGTGGCAGCCAGTCTAAAAAACACTATCTTGGACTTCTCTGCATGTTCCTAAGGCAAATGTTTCTAAAGCTAATTCTTGAACCGTAAGTCCTAGACGCTCGATCTTGGCGGCATTCGTCTCAGCGCCAGGCAATTAGTATAGGAGCACTGTGTTTGACTTCTCTGGATGTTTCCCAGGCGAGCAATTGTCAGCATGTTCAGAACCATGTTTCTGTGAATAACTCCTGAACCGTAAGTCCTAGACGCTCGCTCTTGGCTGCATTCGATTCAGCTCGTGGCAGCCAGTCTAAAAAACACTATCTTGGACTTCTCTGCATGTTTCCCAGGCGAGCAATTGGCAGCATGTTCAGAACCATGTTTCTGTGAATAACTCCTGAACCGTAAGTCCTAGACGCTCGCTCTTGGCTGCATTCGATTCAGCTCGTGGCAGCCAGTCTAAAAAACACTATCTTGGACTTCTCTGCATGTTTCCCAGGCGAGCAATTGGCAGCATGTTCAGAACCATGTTTCTGTGAATAACTCCTGAACCGTAAGTCCTAGACGCTCGCTCTTGGCTGCATTCGATTCAGCTCGTGGCAGCCAGTCTAAAAAACACTATCTTGGACTTCTCTGCATGTTTCCCAGGCGAGCAATTGGCAGCATGTTCAGAACCATGTTTCTGTGAATAACTCCTGAACCGTAAGTCCTAGACGCTCGCTCTTGGCTGCATTCGATTCAGCTCGTGGCAGCCAGTCTAAAAAACACTATCTTGGACTTCTCTGCATGTTCCTAAGGCAAATGTTTCTAAAGCTAATTCTTGAACCGTAAGTCCTAGACGCTCGATCTTGGCGGCATTCGTCTCAGCGCCAGGCAATTAGTATAGGAGCACTGTGTTTGACTTCTCTGGATGTTTCCCAGGCGAGTTATTGACAAGTAAATCCTAGACGCTCGATCTTGGTTATTTTCGCTTTCGCGGCTGGCAGTAAAAGAACCATGTTTCTGTGAATAACTCCTGAACCGTAAGTCCTAGACGCTCGCTCTTGGCTGCATTCGATTCAGCTCGTGGCAGCCAGTCTAAAAAACACTATCTTGGACTTCTCTGCATGTTCCTAAGGCAAATGTTTCTAAAGCTAATTCTTGAACCGTAAGTCCTAGACGCTCGATCTTGGCGGCATTCGTCTCAGCGCCAGGCAATTAGTATAGGAGCACTGTGTTTGACTTCTCTGGATGTTTCCCAGGCGAGTTATTGACAAGTAAATCCTAGACGCTCGATCTTGGTTATTTTCGCTTTCGCGGCTGGCAGTAAAAGAACCATGTTTCTGTGAATAACTCCTGAACCGTAAGTCCTAGACGCTCGCTCTTGGCTGCATTCGATTCAGCTCGTGGCAGCCAGTCTAAAAAACACTATCTTGGACTTCTCTGCTTGTTTCCCAGGCGAGCAATTGGCAGCATGTTCAGAACCATGTTTCTGTGAATAACTCCTGAACCGTAAGTCCTAGACGCTCGCTCTTGGCTGCATTCGATTCAGCTCGTGGCAGCCAGTCTAAAAAACACTATCTTGGACTTCTCTGCATGTTTCCCAGGCGAGCAATTGGCAGCATGTTCAGAACCATGTTTCTGTGAATAACTCCTGAACCGTAAGTCCTAGACGCTCGCTCTTGGCTGCATTCGATTCAGCTCGTGGCAGCCAGTCTAAAAAACACTATCTTGGACTTCTCTGCATGTTTCCCAGGCGAGCAATTGGCAGCATGTTCAGAACCATGTTTCTGTGAATAACTCCTGAACCGTAAGTCCTAGACGCTCGCTCTTGGCTGCATTCGATTCAGCTCGTGGCAGCCAGTCTAAAAAACACTATCTTGGACTTCTCTGCATGTTCCTAAGGCAAATGTTTCTAAAGCTAATTCTTGAACCGTAAGTCCTAGACGCTCGATCTTGGCGGCATTCGTCTCAGCGCCAGGCAATTAGTATAGGAGCACTGTGTTTGACTTCTCTGGATGTTTCCCAGGCGAGTTATTGACAAGTAAATCCTAGACGCTCGATCTTGGTTATTTTCGCTTTCGCGGCTGGCAGTAAAAGAACCATGTTTCTGTGAATAACTCCTGAACCGTAAGTCCTAGACGCTCGCTCTTGGCTGCATTCGATTCAGCTCGTGGCAGCCAGTCTAAAAAACACTATCTTGGACTTCTCTGCATGTTTCCCAGGCGAGCAATTGGCAGCATGTTCAGAACCATGTTTCTGTGAATAACTCCTGAACCGTAAGTCCTAGACGCTCGCTCTTGGCTGCATTCGATTCAGCTCGTGGCAGCCAGTCTAAAAAACACTATCTTGGACTTCTCTGCATGTTTCCCAGGCGAGCAATTGGCAGCATGTTCAGAACCATGTTTCTGTGAATAACTCCTGAACCGTAAGTCCTAGACGCTCGCTCTTGGCTGCATTCGATTCAGCTCGTGGCAGCCAGTCTAAAAAACACTATCTTGGACTTCTCTGCATGTTTCCCAGGCGAGCAATTGGCAGCATGTTCAGAACCATGTTTCTGTGAATAACTCCTGAACCGTAAGTCCTAGACGCTCGCTCTTGGCTGCATTCGATTCAGCTCGTGGCAGCCAGTCTAAAAAACACTATCTTGGACTTCTCTGCATGTTTCCCAGGCGAGCAATTGGCAGCATGTTCAGAACCATGTTTCTGTGAATAACTCCTGAACCGTAAGTCCTAGACGCTCGCTCTTGGCTGCATTCGATTCAGCTCGTGGCAGCCAGTCTAAAAAACACTATCTTGGACTTCTCTGCATGTTTCCCAGGCGAGCAATTGGCAGCATGTTCAGAACCATGTTTCTGTGAATAACTCCTGAACCGTAAGTCCTAGACGCTCGCTCTTGGCTGCATTCGATTCAGCTCGTGGCAGCCAGTCTAAAAAACACTATCTTGGACTTCTCTGCATGTTCCTAAGGCAAATGTTTCTAAAGCTAATTCTTGAACCGTAAGTCCTAGACGCTCGATCTTGGCGGCATTCGTCTCAGCGCCACGCAATTAGTATAGGAGCACTGTGTTTGACTTCTCTGGATGTTTCCCAGGCGAGTTATTGACAAGTAAATCCTAGACGCTCGATCTTGGTTATTTTCGCTTTCGCGGCTGGCAGTAAAAGAACCATGTTTCTGTGAATAACTCCTGAACCGTAAGTCCTAGACGCTCGCTCTTGGCTGCATTCGATTCAGCTCGTGGCAGCCAGTCTAAAAAACACTATCTTGGACTTCTCTGCATGTTTCCCAGGCGAGCAATTGTCAGCATGTTCAGAACCATGTTTCTGTGAATAACTCCTGAACCGTAAGTCCTAGACGCTCGCTCTTGGCTGCATTCGATTCAGCTCGTGGCAGCCAGTCTAAAAAACACTATCTTGGACTTCTCTGCATGTTTCCCAGGCGAGCAATTGGCAGCATGTTCAGAACCATGTTTCTGTGAATAACTCCTGAACCGTAAGTCCTAGACGCTCGCTCTTGGCTGCATTCGATTCAGCTCGTGGCAGCCAGTCTAAAAAACACTATCTTGGACTTCTCTGCATGTTTCCCAGGCGAGCAATTGGCAGCATGTTCAGAACCATGTTTCTGTGAATAACTCCTGAACCGTAAGTCCTAGACGCTCGCTCTTGGCTGCATTCGATTCAGCTCGTGGCAGCCAGTCTAAAAAACACTATCTTGGACTTCTCTGCATGTTCCTAAGGCAAATGTTTCTAAAGCTAATTCTTGAACCGTAAGTCCTAGACGCTCGATCTTGGCGGCATTCGTCTCAGCGCCAGGCAATTAGTATAGCAGCACTGTGTTTGACTTCTCTGGATGTTTCCCAGGCGAGTTATTGACAAGTAAATCCTAGACGCTCGATCTTGGTTATTTTCGCTTTCGCGGCTGGCAGTAAAAGAACCATGTTTCTGTGAATAACTCCTGAACCGTAAGTCCTAGACGCTCGCTCTTGGCTGCATTCGATTCAGCTCGTGGCAGCCAGTCTAAAAAACACTATCTTGGACTTCTCTGCATGTTTCCCAGGCGAGCAATTGGCAGCATGTTCAGAACCATGTTTCTGTGAATAACTCCTGAACCGTAAGTCCTAGACGCTCGCTCTTGGCTGCATTCGATTCAGCTCGTGGCAGCCAGTCTAAAAAACACTATCTTGGACTTCTCTGCATGTTCCTAAGGCAAATGTTTCTAAAGCTAATTCTTGAACCGTAAGTCCTAGACGCTCGATCTTGGCGGCATTCGTCTCAGCGCCAGGCAATTAGTATAGGAGCACTGTGTTTGACTTCTCTGGATGTTTCCCAGGCGAGCAATTGTCAGCATGTTCAGAACCATGTTTCTGTGAATAACTCCTGAACCGTAAGTCCTAGACGCTCGCTCTTGGCTGCATTCGATTCAGCTCGTGGCAGCCAGTCTAAAAAACACTATCTTGGACTTCTCTGCATGTTTCCCAGGCGAGAAATTGGCAGCATGTTCAGAACCATGTTTCTGTGAATAACTCCTGAACCGTAAGTCCTAGACGCTCGATCTTGGCGGCATTCGTCTCAGCGCCTGGCAATTAGTATAGGAGCACTGTGTTTGACTTCTCTGGATGTTTCCCAGGCGAGTTATTGACAAGTAAATCCTAGACGCTCGATCTTGGTTATTTTCGCTTTCGCGGCTGGCAGTAAAAGAACCATGTTTCTGTGAATAACTCCTGAACCGTAAGTCCTAGACGCTCGCTCTTGGCTGCATTCGATTCAGCTCGTGGCAGCCAGTCTAAAAAACACTATCTTGGACTTCTCTGCATGTTTCCCAGGCGAGAAATTGGCAGCATGTTCAGAACCATGTTTCTGTGAATAACTCCTGAACCGTAAGTCCTAGACGCTCGATCTTGGCGGCATTCGTCTCAGCGGCTGGCAATTAGTATAGGAGCACTGTGTTTGACTTCTCTGGATGTTTCCCAGGCGAGTTATTGACAAGTAAATCCTAGACGCTCGATCTTGGTTATTTTCGCTTTCGCGGCTGGCAGTAAAAGAACCATGTTTCTGTGAATAACTCCTGAACCGTAAGTCCTAGACGCTCGCTCTTGGCTGCATTCGATTCAGCTCGTGGCAGCCAGTCTAAAAAACACTATCTTGGACTTCTCTGCATGTTTCCCAGGCGAGCAATTGTCAGCATGTTCAGAACCATGTTTCTGTGAATAACTCCTGAACCGTAAGTCCTAGACGCTCGCTCTTGGCTGCATTCGATTCAGCTCGTGGCAGCCAGTCTAAAAAACACTATCTTGGACTTCTCTGCATGTTTCCCAGGCGAGCAATTGGCAGCATGTTCAGAACCATGTTTCTGTGAATAACTCCTGAACCGTAAGTCCTAGACGCTCGCTCTTGGCTGCATTCGATTCAGCTCGTGGCAGCCAGTCTAAAAAACACTATCTTGGACTTCTCTGCATGTTTCCCAGGCGAGCAATTGGCAGCATGTTCAGAACCATGTTTCTGTGAATAACTCCTGAACCGTAAGTCCTAGACGCTCGCTCTTGGCTGCATTCGATTCAGCTCGTGGCAGCCAGTCTAAAAAACACTATCTTGGACTTCTCTGCATGTTCCTAAGGCAAATGTTTCTAAAGCTAATTCTTGAACCGTAAGTCCTAGACGCTCGATCTTGGCGGCATTCGTCTCAGCGCCAGGCAATTAGTATAGGAGCACTGTGTTTGACTTCTCTGGATGTTTCCCAGGCGAGTTATTGACAAGTAAATCCTAGACGCTCGATCTTGGTTATTTTCGCTTTCGCGGCTGGCAGTAAAAGAACCATGTTTCTGTGAATAACTCCTGAACCGTAAGTCCTAGACGCTCGCTCTTGGCTGCATTCGATTCAGCTCGTGGCAGCCAGTCTAAAAAACACTATCTTGGACTTCTCTGCATGTTTCCCAGGCGAGCAATTGGCAGCATGTTCAGAACCATGTTTCTGTGAATAACTCCTGAACCGTAAGTCCTAGACGCTCGCTCTTGGCTGCATTCGATTCAGCTCGTGGCAGCCAGTCTAAAAAACACTATCTTGGACTTCTCTGCATGTTCCTAAGGCAAATGTTTCTAAAGCTAATTCTTGAACCGTAAGTCCTAGACGCTCGATCTTGGCGGCATTCGTCTCAGCGCCAGGCAATTAGTATAGGAGCACTGTGTTTGACTTCTCTGGATGTTTCCCAGGCGAGCAATTGTCAGCATGTTCAGAACCATGTTTCTGTGAATAACTCCTGAACCGTAAGTCCTAGACACTCGCTCTTGGCTGCATTCGATTCAGCTCGTGGCAGCCAGTCTAAAAAACACTATCTTGGACTTCTCTGCATGTTTCCCAGGCGAGAAATTGGCAGCATGTTCAGAACCATGTTTCTGTGAATAACTCCTGAACCGTAAGTCCTAGACGCTCGATCTTGGCGGCATTCGTCTCAGCGCCTGGCAATTAGTATAGGAGCACTGTGTTTGACTTCTCTGGATGTTTCCCAGGCGAGTTATTGACAAGTAAATCCTAGACGCTCGATCTTGGTTATTTTCGCTTTCGCGGCTGGCAGTAAAAGAACCATGTTTCTGTGAATAACTCCTGAACCGTAAGTCCTAGACGCTCGCTCTTGGCTGCATTCGATTCAGCTCGTGGCAGCCAGTCTAAAAAACACTATCTTGGACTTCTCTGCATGTTTCCCAGGCGAGAAATTGGCAGCATGTTCAGAACCATGTTTCTGTGAATAACTCCTGAACCGTAAGTCCTAGACGCTCGATCTTGGCGGCATTCGTCTCAGCGCCTGGCAATTAGTATAGGAGCACTGTGTTTGACTTCTCTGGATGTTTCCCAGGCGAGTTATTGACAAGTAAATCCTAGACGCTCGATCTTGGTTATTTTCGCTTTCGCGGCTGGCAGTAAAAGAACCATGTTTCTGTGAATAACTCCTGAACCGTAAGTCCTAGACGCTCGCTCTTGGCTGCATTCGATTCAGCTCGTGGCAGCCAGTCTAAAAAACACTATCTTGGACTTCTCTGCATGTTTCCCAGGCGAGCAATTGTCAGCATGTTCAGAACCATGTTTCTGTGAATAACTCCTGAACCGTAAGTCCTAGACGCTCGCTCTTGGCTGCATTCGATTCAGCTCGTGGCAGCCAGTCTAAAAAACACTATCTTGGACTTCTCTGCATGTTTCCCAGGCGAGCAATTGGCAGCATGTTCAGAACCATGTTTCTGTGAATAACTCCTGAACCGTAAGTCCTAGACGCTCGCTCTTGGCTGCATTCGATTCAGCTCGTGGCAGCCAGTCTAAAAAACACTATCTTGGACTTCTCTGCATGTTTCCCAGGCGAGCAATTGGCAGCATGTTCAGAACCATGTTTCTGTGAATAACTCCTGAACCGTAAGTCCTAGACGCTCGCTCTTGGCTGCATTCGATTCAGCTCGTGGCAGCCAGTCTAAAAAACACTATCTTGGACTTCTCTGCATGTTTCCCAGGCGAGCAATTGGCAGCATGTTCAGAACCATGTTTCTGTGAATAACTCCTGAACCGTAAGTCCTAGACGCTCGCTCTTGGCTGCATTCGATTCAGCTCGTGGCAGCCAGTCTAAAAAACACTATCTTGGACTTCTCTGCATGTTCCTAAGGCAAATGTTTCTAAAGCTAATTCTTGAACCGTAAGTCCTAGACGCTCGATCTTGGCGGCATTCGTCTCAGCGCCAGGCAATTAGTATAGGAGCACTGTGTTTGACTTCTCTGGATGTTTCCCAGGCGAGTTATTGACAAGTAAATCCTAGACGCTCGATCTTGGTTATTTTCGCTTTCGCGGCTGGCAGTAAAAGAACCATGTTTCTGTGAATAACTCCTGAACCGTAAGTCCTAGACGCTCGCTCTTGGCTGCATTCGATTCAGCTCGTGGCAGCCAGTCTAAAAAACACTATCTTGGACTTCTCTGCATGTTTCCCAGGCGAGCAATTGGCAGCATGTTCAGAACCATGTTTCTGTGAATAACTCCTGAACCGTAAGTCCTAGACGCTCGCTCTTGGCTGCATTCGATTCAGCTCGTGGCAGCCAGTCTAAAAAACACTATCTTGGACTTCTCTGCATGTTCCTAAGGCAAATGTTTCTAAAGCTAATTCTTGAACCGTAAGTCCTAGACGCTCGATCTTGGCGGCATTCGTCTCAGCGCCAGGCAATTAGTATAGGAGCACTGTGTTTGACTTCTCTGGATGTTTCCCAGGCGAGCAATTGTCAGCATGTTCAGAACCATGTTTCTGTGAATAACTCCTGAACCGTAAGTCCTAGACGCTCGCTCTTGGCTGCATTCGATTCAGCTCGTGGCAGCCAGTCTAAAAAACACTATCTTGGACTTCTCTGCATGTTTCCCAGGCGAGCAATTGGCAGCATGTTCAGAACCATGTTTCTGTGAATAACTCCTGAACCGTAAGTCCTAGACGCTCGCTCTTGGCTGCATTCGATTCAGCTCGTGGCAGCCAGTCTAAAAAACACTATCTTGGACTTCTCTGCATGTTCCTAAGGCAAATGTTTCTAAAGCTAATTCTTGAACCGTAAGTCCTAGACGCTCGATCTTGGCGGCATTCGTCTCAGCGCCAGGCAATTAGTATAGGAGCACTGTGTTTGACTTCTCTGGATGTTTCCCAGGCGAGCAATTGTCAGCATGTTCAGAACCATGTTTCTGTGAATAACTCCTGAACCGTAAGTCCTAGACGCTCGCTCTTGGCTGCATTCGATTCAGCTCGTGGCAGCCAGTCTAAAAAACACTATCTTGGACTTCTCTGCATGTTTCCCAGGCGAGCAATTGGCAGCATGTTCAGAACCATGTTTCTGTGAATAACTCCTGAACCGTAAGTCCTAGACGCTCGCTCTTGGCTGCATTCGATTCAGCTCGTGGCAGCCAGTCTAAAAAACACTATCTTGGACTTCTCTGCATGTTTCCCAGGCGAGCAATTGGCAGCATGTTCAGAACCATGTTTCTGTGAATAACTCCTGAACCGTAAGTCCTAGACGCTCGCTCTTGGCTGCATTCGATTCAGCTCGTGGCAGCCAGTCTAAAAAACACTATCTTGGACTTCTCTGCATGTTTCCCAGGCGAGCAATTGGCAGCATGTTCAGAACCATGTTTCTGTGAATAACTCCTGAACCGTAAGTCCTAGACGCTCGCTCTTGGCTGCATTCGATTCAGCTCGTGGCAGCCAGTCTAAAAAACACTATCTTGGACTTCTCTGCATGTTCCTAAGGCAAATGTTTCTAAAGCTAATTCTTGAACCGTAAGTCCTAGACGCTCGATCTTGGCGGCATTCGTCTCAGCGCCAGGCAATTAGTATAGGAGCACTGTGTTTGACTTCTCTGGATGTTTCCCAGGCGAGTTATTGACAAGTAAATCCTAGACGCTCGATCTTGGTTATTTTCGCTTTCGCGGCTGGCAGTAAAAGAACCATGTTTCTGTGAATAACTCCTGAACCGTAAGTCCTAGACGCTCGCTCTTGGCTGCATTCGATTCAGCTCGTGGCAGCCAGTCTAAAAAACACTATCTTGGACTTCTCTGCATGTTCCTAAGGCAAATGTTTCTAAAGCTAATTCTTGAACCGTAAGTCCTAGACGCTCGATCTTGGCGGCATTCGTCTCAGCGCCAGGCAATTAGTATAGGAGCACTGTGTTTGACTTCTCTGGATGTTTCCCAGGCGAGTTATTGACAAGTAAATCCTAGACGCTCGATCTTGGTTATTTTCGCTTTCGCGGCTGGCAGTAAAAGAACCATGTTTCTGTGAATAACTCCTGAACCGTAAGTCCTAGACGCTCGCTCTTGGCTGCATTCGATTCAGCTCGTGGCAGCCAGTCTAAAAAACACTATCTTGGACTTCTCTGCTTGTTTCCCAGGCGAGCAATTGGCAGCATGTTCAGAACCATGTTTCTGTGAATAACTCCTGAACCGTAAGTCCTAGACGCTCGCTCTTGGCTGCATTCGATTCAGCTCGTGGCAGCCAGTCTAAAAAACACTATCTTGGACTTCTCTGCATGTTTCCCAGGCGGCAATTGGCAGCATGTTCAGAACCATGTTTCTGTGAATAACTCCTGAACCGTAAGTCCTAGACGCTCGCTCTTGGCTGCATTCGATTCAGCTCGTGGCAGCCAGTCTAAAAAACACTATCTTGGACTTCTCTGCATGTTTCCCAGGCGAGCAATTGGCAGCATGTTCAGAACCATGTTTCTGTGAATAACTCCTGAACCGTAAGTCCTAGACGCTCGCTCTTGGCTGCATTCGATTCAGCTCGTGGCAGCCAGTCTAAAAAACACTATCTTGGACTTCTCTGCATGTTCCTAAGGCAAATGTTTCTAAAGCTAATTCTTGAACCGTAAGTCCTAGACGCTCGATCTTGGCGGCATTCGTCTCAGCGCCAGGCAATTAGTATAGGAGCACTGTGTTTGACTTCTCTGGATGTTTCCCAGGCGAGTTATTGACAAGTAAATCCTAGACGCTCGATCTTGGTTATTTTCGCTTTCGCGGCTGGCAGTAAAAGAACCATGTTTCTGTGAATAACTCCTGAACCGTAAGTCCTAGACGCTCGCTCTTGGCTGCATTCGATTCAGCTCGTGGCAGCCAGTCTAAAAAACACTATCTTGGACTTCTCTGCATGTTCCTAAGGCAAATGTTTCTAAAGCTAATTCTTGAACCGTAAGTCCTAGACGCTCGATCTTGGCGGCATTCGTCTCAGCGCCAGGCAATTAGTATAGGAGCACTGTGTTTGACTTCTCTGGATGTTTCCCAGGCGAGTTATTGACAAGTAAATCCTAGACGCTCGATCTTGGTTATTTTCGCTTTCGCGGCTGGCAGTAAAAGAACCATGTTTCTGTGAATAACTCCTGAACCGTAAGTCCTAGACGCTCGCTCTTGGCTGCATTCGATTCAGCTCGTGGCAGCCAGTCTAAAAAACACTATCTTGGACTTCTCTGCTTGTTTCCCAGGCGAGCAATTGGCAGCATGTTCAGAACCATGTTTCTGTGAATAACTCCTGAACCGTAAGTCCTAGACGCTCGCTCTTGGCTGCATTCGATTCAGCTCGTGGCAGCCAGTCTAAAAAACACTATCTTGGACTTCTCTGCATGTTTCCCAGGCGAGCAATTGGCAGCATGTTCAGAACCATGTTTCTGTGAATAACTCCTGAACCGTAAGTCCTAGACGCTCGCTCTTGGCTGCATTCGATTCAGCTCGTGGCAGCCAGTCTAAAAAACACTATCTTGGACTTCTCTGCATGTTTCCCAGGCGAGCAATTGGCAGCATGTTCAGAACCATGTTTCTGTGAATAACTCCTGAACCGTAAGTCCTAGACGCTCGCTCTTGGCTGCATTCGATTCAGCTCGTGGCAGCCAGTCTAAAAAACACTATCTTGGACTTCTCTGCATGTTCCTAAGGCAAATGTTTCTAAAGCTAATTCTTGAACCGTAAGTCCTAGACGCTCGATCTTGGCGGCATTCGTCTCAGCGCCACGCAATTAGTATAGGAGCACTGTGTTTGACTTCTCTGGATGTTTCCCAGGCGAGTTATTGACAAGTAAATCCTAGACGCTCGATCTTGGTTATTTTCGCTTTCGCGGCTGGCAGTAAAAGAACCATGTTTCTGTGAATAACTCCTGAACCGTAAGTCCTAGACGCTCGCTCTTGGCTGCATTCGATTCAGCTCGTGGCAGCCAGTCTAAAAAACACTATCTTGGACTTCTCTGCATGTTTCCCAGGCGAGCAATTGGCAGCATGTTCAGAACCATGTTTCTGTGAATAACTCCTGAACCGTAAGTCCTAGACGCTCGCTCTTGGCTGCATTCGATTCAGCTCGTGGCAGCCAGTCTAAAAAACACTATCTTGGACTTCTCTGCATGTTTCCCAGGCGAGCAATTGGCAGCATGTTCAGAACCATGTTTCTGTGAATAACTCCTGAACCGTAAGTCCTAGACGCTCGCTCTTGGCTGCATTCGATTCAGCTCGTGGCAGCCAGTCTAAAAAACACTATCTTGGACTTCTCTGCATGTTCCTAAGGCAAATGTTTCTAAAGCTAATTCTTGAACCGTAAGTCCTAGACGCTCGATCTTGGCGGCATTCGTCTCAGCGCCACGCAATTAGTATAGGAGCACTGTGTTTGACTTCTCTGGATGTTTCCCAGGCGAGTTATTGACAAGTAAATCCTAGACGCTCGATCTTGGTTATTTTCGCTTTCGCGGCTGGCAGTAAAAGAACCATGTTTCTGTGAATAACTCCTGAACCGTAAGTCCTAGACGCTCGCTCTTGGCTGCATTCGATTCAGCTCGTGGCAGCCAGTCTAAAAAACACTATCTTGGACTTCTCTGCATGTTTCCCAGGCGAGCAATTGTCAGCATGTTCAGAACCATGTTTCTGTGAATAACTCCTGAACCGTAAGTCCTAGACGCTCGCTCTTGGCTGCATTCGATTCAGCTCGTGGCAGCCAGTCTAAAAAACACTATCTTGGACTTCTCTGCATGTTTCCCAGGCGAGCAATTGGCAGCATGTTCAGAACCATGTTTCTGTGAATAACTCCTGAACCGTAAGTCCTAGACGCTCGCTCTTGGCTGCATTCGATTCAGCTCGTGGCAGCCAGTCTAAAAAACACTATCTTGGACTTCTCTGCATGTTTCCCAGGCGAGCAATTGGCAGCATGTTCAGAACCATGTTTCTGTGAATAACTCCTGAACCGTAAGTCCTAGACGCTCGCTCTTGGCTGCATTCGATTCAGCTCGTGGCAGCCAGTCTAAAAAACACTATCTTGGACTTCTCTGCATGTTCCTAAGGCAAATGTTTCTAAAGCTAATTCTTGAACCGTAAGTCCTAGACGCTCGATCTTGGCGGCATTCGTCTCAGCGCCAGGCAATTAGTATAGGAGCACTGTGTTTGACTTCTCTGGATGTTTCCCAGGCGAGTTATTGACAAGTAAATCCTAGACGCTCGATCTTGGTTATTTTCGCTTTCGCGGCTGGCAGTAAAAGAACCATGTTTCTGTGAATAACTCCTGAACCGTAAGTCCTAGACGCTCGCTCTTGGCTGCATTCGATTCAGCTCGTGGCAGCCAGTCTAAAAAACACTATCTTGGACTTCTCTGCATGTTTCCCAGGCGAGCAATTGGCAGCATGTTCAGAACCATGTTTCTGTGAATAACTCCTGAACCGTAAGTCCTAGACGCTCGCTCTTGGCTGCATTCGATTCAGCTCGTGGCAGCCAGTCTAAAAAACACTATCTTGGACTTCTCTGCATGTTCCTAAGGCAAATGTTTCTAAAGCTAATTCTTGAACCGTAAGTCCTAGACGCTCGATCTTGGCGGCATTCGTCTCAGCGCCAGGCAATTAGTATAGGAGCACTGTGTTTGACTTCTCTGGATGTTTCCCAGGCGAGCAATTGTCAGCATGTTCAGAACCATGTTTCTGTGAATAACTCCTGAACCGTAAGTCCTAGACGCTCGCTCTTGGCTGCATTCGATTCAGCTCGTGGCAGCCAGTCTAAAAAACACTATCTTGGACTTCTCTGCATGTTTCCCAGGCGAGAAATTGGCAGCATGTTCAGAACCATGTTTCTGTGAATAACTCCTGAACCGTAAGTCCTAGACGCTCGATCTTGGCGGCATTCGTCTCAGCGCCTGGCAATTAGTATAGGAGCACTGTGTTTGACTTCTCTGGATGTTTCCCAGGCGAGTTATTGACAAGTAAATCCTAGACGCTCGATCTTGGTTATTTTCGCTTTCGCGGCTGGCAGTAAAAGAACCATGTTTCTGTGAATAACTCCTGAACCGTAAGTCCTAGACGCTCGCTCTTGGCTGCATTCGATTCAGCTCGTGGCAGCCAGTCTAAAAAACACTATCTTGGACTTCTCTGCATGTTTCCCAGGCGAGAAATTGGCAGCATGTTCAGAACCATGTTTCTGTGAATAACTCCTGAACCGTAAGTCCTAGACGCTCGATCTTGGCGGCATTCGTCTCAGCGCCTGGCAATTAGTATAGGAGCACTGTGTTTGACTTCTCTGGATGTTTCCCAGGCGAGTTATTGACAAGTAAATCCTAGACGCTCGATCTTGGTTATTTTCGCTTTCGCGGCTGGCAGTAAAAGAACCATGTTTCTGTGAATAACTCCTGAACCGTAAGTCCTAGACGCTCGCTCTTGGCTGCATTCGATTCAGCTCGTGGCAGCCAGTCTAAAAAACACTATCTTGGACTTCTCTGCATGTTTCCCAGGCGAGCAATTGGCAGCATGTTCAGAACCATGTTTCTGTGAATAACTCCTGAACCGTAAGTCCTAGACGCTCGCTCTTGGCTGCATTCGATTCAGCTCGTGGCAGCCAGTCTAAAAAACACTATCTTGGACTTCTCTGCATGTTCCTAAGGCAAATGTTTCTAAAGCTAATTCTTGAACCGTAAGTCCTAGACGCTCGATCTTGGCGGCATTCGTCTCAGCGCCACGCAATTAGTATAGGAGCACTGTGTTTGACTTCTCTGGATGTTTCCCAGGCGAGTTATTGACAAGTAAATCCTAGACGCTCGATCTTGGTTATTTTCGCTTTCGCGGCTGGCAGTAAAAGAACCATGTTTCTGTGAATAACTCCTGAACCGTAAGTCCTAGACGCTCGCTCTTGGCTGCATTCGATTCAGCTCGTGGCAGCCAGTCTAAAAAACACTATCTTGGACTTCTCTGCTTGTTTCCCAGGCGAGCAATTGGCAGCATTTTCAGAACCATGTTTCTGTGAATAACTCCTGAACCGTAAGTCCTAGACGCTCGCTCTTGGCTGCATTCGATTCAGCTCGTGGCAGCCAGTCTAAAAAACACTATCTTGGACTTCTCTGCATGTTTCCCAGGCGAGCAATTGTCAGCATGTTCAGAACCATGTTTCTGTGAATAACTCCTGAACCGTAAGTCCTAGACGCTCGCTCTTGGCTGCATTCGATTCAGCTCGTGGCAGCCAGTCTAAAAAACACTATCTTGGACTTCTCTGCATGTTTCCCAGGCGAGCAATTGGCAGCATGTTCAGAACCATGTTTCTGTGAATAACTCCTGAACCGTAAGTCCTAGACGCTCGCTCTTGGCTGCATTCGATTCAGCTCGTGGCAGCCAGTCTAAAAAACACTATCTTGGACTTCTCTGCATGTTTCCCAGGCGAGAAATTGGCAGCATGTTCAGAACCATGTTTCTGTGAATAACTCCTGAACCGTAAGTCCTAGACGCTCGCTCTTGGCTGCATTCGATTCAGCTCGTGGCAGCCAGTCTAAAAAACACTATCTTGGACTTCTCTGGATGTTTCCCAGGCGAGTTATTGACAAGTAAATCCTAGACGCTCGATCTTGGTTATTTTCGCTTTCGCGGCTGGCAGTAAAAGAACCATGTTTCTGTGAATAACTCCTGAACCGTAAGTCCTAGACGCTCGCTCTTGGCTGCATTCGATTCAGCTCGTGGCAGCCAGTCTAAAAAACACTATCTTGGACTTCTCTGCATGTTTCCCAGGCGAGAAATTGGCAGCATGTTCAGAACCATGTTTCTGTGAATAACTCCTGAACCGTAAGTCCTAGACGCTCGATCTTGGCGGCATTCGTCTCAGCGCCTGGCAATTAGTATAGGAGCACTGTGTTTGACTTCTCTGGATGTTTCCCAGGCGAGTTATTGACAAGTAAATCCTAGACGCTCGATCTTGGTTATTTTCGCTTTCGCGGCTGGCAGTAAAAGAACCATGTTTCTGTGAATAACTCCTGAACCGTAAGTCCTAGACGCTCGCTCTTGGCTGCATTCGATTCAGCTCGTGGCAGCCAGTCTAAAAAACACTATCTTGGACTTCTCTGCATGTTTCCCAGGCGAGCAATTGGCAGCATGTTCAGAACCATGTTTCTGTGAATAACTCCTGAACCGTAAGTCCTAGACGCTCGCTCTTGGCTGCATTCGATTCAGCTCGTGGCAGCCAGTCTAAAAAACACTATCTTGGACTTCTCTGCATGTTTCCCAGGCGAGCAATTGGCAGCATGTTCAGAACCATGTTTCTGTGAATAACTCCTGAACCGTAAGTCCTAGACGCTCGCTCTTGGCTGCATTCGATTCAGCTCGTGGCAGCCAGTCTAAAAAACACTATCTTGGACTTCTCTGCATGTTTCCCAGGCGAGAAATTGGCAGCATGTTCAGAACCATGTTTCTGTGAATAACTCCTGAACCGTAAGTCCTAGACGCTCGATCTTGGCGGCATTCGTCTCAGCGCCTGGCAATTAGTATAGGAGCACTGTGTTTGACTTCTCTGGATGTTTTCCAGGCGAGTTATTGACAAGTAAATCCTAGACGCTCGATCTTGGTTATTTTCGCTTTCGCGGCTGGCAGTAAAAGAACCATGTTTCTGTGAATAACTCCTGAACCGTAAGTCCTAGACGCTCGCTCTTGGCTGCATTCGATTCAGCTCGTGGCAGCCAGTCTAAAAAACACTATCTTGGACTTCTCTGCATGTTTCCCAGGCGAGAAATTGGCAGCATGTTCAGAACCATGTTTCTGTGAATAACTCCTGAACCGTAAGTCCTAGACGCTCGATCTTGGCGGCATTCGTCTCAGCGCCTGGCAATTAGTATAGGAGCACTGTGTTTGACTTCTCTGGATGTTTCCCAGGCGAGTTATTGACAAGTAAATCCTAGACGCTCGATCTTGGTTATTTTCGCTTTCGCGGCTGGCAGTAAAAGAACCATGTTTCTGTGAATAACTCCTGAACCGTAAGTCCTAGACGCTCGCTCTTGGCTGCATTCGATTCAGCTCGTGGCAGCCAGTCTAAAAAACACTATCTTGGACTTCTCTGCTTGTTTCCCAGGCGAGCAATTGGCAGCATGTTCAGAACCATGTTTCTGTGAATAACTCCTGAACCGTAAGTCCTAGACGCTCGCTCTTGGCTGCATTCGATTCAGCTCGTGGCAGCCAGTCTAAAAAACACTATCTTGGACTTCTCTGCATGTTTCCCAGGCGAGCAATTGGCAGCATGTTCAGAACCATGTTTCTGTGAATAACTCCTGAACCGTAAGTCCTAGACGCTCGCTCTTGGCTGCATTCGATTCAGCTCGTGGCAGCCAGTCTAAAAAACACTATCTTGGACTTCTCTGCATGTTTCCCAGGCGAGCAATTGGCAGCATGTTCAGAACCATGTTTCTGTGAATAACTCCTGAACCGTAAGTCCTAGACGCTCGCTCTTGGCTGCATTCGATTCAGCTCGTGGCAGCCAGTCTAAAAAACACTATCTTGGACTTCTCTGCATGTTCCTAAGGCAAATGTTTCTAAAGCTAATTCTTGAACCGTAAGTCCTAGACGCTCGATCTTGGCGGCATTCGTCTCAGCGCCACGCAATTAGTATAGGAGCACTGTGTTTGACTTCTCTGGATGTTTCCCAGGCGAGTTATTGACAAGTAAATCCTAGACGCTCGATCTTGGTTATTTTCGCTTTCGCGGCTGGCAGTAAAAGAACCATGTTTCTGTGAATAACTCCTGAACCGTAAGTCCTAGACGCTCGCTCTTGGCTGCATTCGATTCAGCTCGTGGCAGCCAGTCTAAAAAACACTATCTTGGACTTCTCTGCATGTTTCCCAGGCGAGCAATTGGCAGCATGTTCAGAACCATGTTTCTGTGAATAACTCCTGAACCGTAAGTCCTA
Source organism: Rhinoderma darwinii (assembly GCF_050947455.1). Taxonomy (NCBI): domain Eukaryota; kingdom Metazoa; phylum Chordata; class Amphibia; order Anura; family Rhinodermatidae; genus Rhinoderma; species Rhinoderma darwinii. The sequence continues at coordinate 21,834 of NW_027463040.1, forward strand.
GACGCTCGCTCTTGGCTGCATTCGATTCAGCTCGTGGCAGCCAGTCTAAAAAACACTATCTTGGACTTCTCTGCATGTTCCTAAGGCAAATGTTTCTAAAGCTAATTCTTGAACCGTAAGTCCTAGACGCTCGATCTTGGCGGCATTCGTCTCAGCGCCAGGCAATTAGTATAGGAGCACTGTGTTTAACTTCTCTGGATGTTTCCCAGGCGAGTTATTGACAAGTAAATCCTAGACGCTCGATCTTGGTTATTTTCGCTTTCGCGGCTGGCAGTAAAAGAACCATGTTTCTGTGAATAACTCCTGAACCGTAAGTCCTAGACGCTCGCTCTTGGCTGCATTCGATTCAGCTCGTGGCAGCCAGTCTAAAAAACACTATCTTGGACTTCTCTGCATGTTTCCCAGGCGAGCAATTGGCAGCATGTTCAGAACCATGTTTCTGTGAATAACTCCTGAACCGTAAGTCCTAGACGCTCGCTCTTGGCTGCATTCGATTCAGCTCGTGGCAGCCAGTCTAAAAAACACTATCTTGGACTTCTCTGCATGTTTCCCAGGCGAGCAATTGGCAGCATGTTCAGAACCATGTTTCTGTGAATAACTCCTGAACCGTAAGTCCTAGACGCTCGCTCTTGGCTGCATTCGATTCAGCTCGTGGCAGCCAGTCTAAAAAACACTATCTTGGACTTCTCTGCATGTTCCTAAGGCAAATGTTTCTAAAGCTAATTCTTGAACCGTAAGTCCTAGACGCTCGATCTTGGCGGCATTCGTCTCAGCGCCACGCAATTAGTATAGGAGCACTGTGTTTGACTTCTCTGGATGTTTCCCAGGCGAGTTATTGACAAGTAAATCCTAGACGCTCGATCTTGGTTATTTTCGCTTTCGCGGCTGGCAGTAAAAGAACCATGTTTCTGTGAATAACTCCTGAACCGTAAGTCCTAGACGCTCGCTCTTGGCTGCATTCGATTCAGCTCGTGGCAGCCAGTCTAAAAAACACTATCTTGGACTTCTCTGCATGTTTCCCAGGCGAGCAATTGGCAGCATGTTCAGAACCATGTTTCTGTGAATAACTCCTGAACCGTAAGTCCTAGACGCTCGCTCTTGGCTGCATTCGATTCAGCTCGTGGCAGCCAGTCTAAAAAACACTATCTTGGACTTCTCTGCATGTTTCCCAGGCGAGCAATTGGCAGCATGTTCAGAACCATGTTTCTGTGAATAACTCCTGAACCGTAAGTCCTAGACGCTCGCTCTTGGCTGCATTCGATTCAGCTCGTGGCAGCCAGTCTAAAAAACACTATCTTGGACTTCTCTGCATGTTCCTAAGGCAAATGTTTCTAAAGCTAATTCTTGAACCGTAAGTCCTAGACGCTCGATCTTGGCGGCATTCGTCTCAGCGCCACGCAATTAGTATAGGAGCACTGTGTTTGACTTCTCTGGATGTTTCCCAGGCGAGTTATTGACAAGTAAATCCTAGACGCTCGATCTTGGTTATTTTCGCTTTCGCGGCTGGCAGTAAAAGAACCATGTTTCTGTGAATAACTCCTGAACCGTAAGTCCTAGACGCTCGCTCTTGGCTGCATTCGATTCAGCTCGTGGCAGCCAGTCTAAAAAACACTATCTTGGACTTCTCTGCTTGTTTCCCAGGCGAGCAATTGGCAGCATGTTCAGAACCATGTTTCTGTGAATAACTCCTGAACCGTAAGTCCTAGACGCTCGCTCTTGGCTGCATTCGATTCAGCTCGTGGCAGCCAGTCTAAAAAACACTATCTTGGACTTCTCTGCATGTTTCCCAGGCGAGCAATTGGCAGCATGTTCAGAACCATGTTTCTGTGAATAACTCCTGAACCGTAAGTCCTAGACGCTCGCTCTTGGCTGCATTCGATTCAGCTCGTGGCAGCCAGTCTAAAAAACACTATCTTGGACTTCTCTGCATGTTTCCCAGGCGAGCAATTGGCAGCATGTTCAGAACCATGTTTCTGTGAATAACTCCTGAACCGTAAGTCCTAGACGCTCGCTCTTGGCTGCATTCGATTCAGCTCGTGGCAGCCAGTCTAAAAAACACTATCTTGGACTTCTCTGCATGTTTCCCAGGCGAGCAATTGGCAGCATGTTCAGAACCATGTTTCTGTGAATAACTCCTGAACCGTAAGTCCTAGACGCTCGCTCTTGGCTGCATTCGATTCAGCTCGTGGCAGCCAGTCTAAAAAACACTATCTTGGACTTCTCTGCATGTTCCTAAGGCAAATGTTTCTAAAGCTAATTCTTGAACCGTAAGTCCTAGACGCTCGATCTTGGCGGCATTCGTCTCAGCGCCAGGCAATTAGTATAGGAGCACTGTGTTTGACTTCTCTGGATGTTTCCCAGGCGAGTTATTGACAAGTAAATCCTAGACGCTCGATCTTGGTTATTTTCGCTTTCGCGGCTGGCAGTAAAAGAACCATGTTTCTGTGAATAACTCCTGAACCGTAAGTCCTAGACGCTCGCTCTTGGCTGCATTCGATTCAGCTCGTGGCAGCCAGTCTAAAAAACACTATCTTGGACTTCTCTGCATGTTCCTAAGGCAAATGTTTCTAAAGCTAATTCTTGAACCGTAAGTCCTAGACGCTCGATCTTGGCGGCATTCGTCTCAGCGCCAGGCAATTAGTATAGGAGCACTGTGTTTGACTTCTCTGGATGTTTCCCAGGCGAGTTATTGACAAGTAAATCCTAGACGCTCGATCTTGGTTATTTTCGCTTTCGCGGCTGGCAGTAAAAGAACCATGTTTCTGTGAATAACTCCTGAACCGTAAGTCCTAGACGCTCGCTCTTGGCTGCATTCGATTCAGCTCGTGGCAGCCAGTCTAAAAAACACTATCTTGGACTTCTCTGCTTGTTTCCCAGGCGAGCAATTGGCAGCATGTTCAGAACCATGTTTCTGTGAATAACTCCTGAACCGTAAGTCCTAGACGCTCGCTCTTGGCTGCATTCGATTCAGCTCGTGGCAGCCAGTCTAAAAAACACTATCTTGGACTTCTCTGCATGTTTCCCAGGCGAGCAATTGGCAGCATGTTCAGAACCATGTTTCTGTGAATAACTCCTGAACCGTAAGTCCTAGACGCTCGCTCTTGGCTGCATTCGATTCAGCTCGTGGCAGCCAGTCTAAAAAACACTATCTTGGACTTCTCTGCATGTTTCCCAGGCGAGCAATTGGCAGCATGTTCAGAACCATGTTTCTGTGAATAACTCCTGAACCGTAAGTCCTAGACGCTCGCTCTTGGCTGCATTCGATTCAGCTCGTGGCAGCCAGTCTAAAAAACACTATCTTGGACTTCTCTGCATGTTCCTAAGGCAAATGTTTCTAAAGCTAATTCTTGAACCGTAAGTCCTAGACGCTCGATCTTGGCGGCATTCGTCTCAGCGCCAGGCAATTAGTATAGGAGCACTGTGTTTGACTTCTCTGGATGTTTCCCAGGCGAGTTATTGACAAGTAAATCCTAGACGCTCGATCTTGGTTATTTTCGCTTTCGCGGCTGGCAGTAAAAGAACCATGTTTCTGTGAATAACTCCTGAACCGTAAGTCCTAGACGCTCGCTCTTGGCTGCATTCGATTCAGCTCGTGGCAGCCAGTCTAAAAAACACTATCTTGGACTTCTCTGCATGTTCCTAAGGCAAATGTTTCTAAAGCTAATTCTTGAACCGTAAGTCCTAGACGCTCGATCTTGGCGGCATTCGTCTCAGCGCCAGGCAATTAGTATAGGAGCACTGTGTTTGACTTCTCTGGATGTTTCCCAGGCGAGTTATTGACAAGTAAATCCTAGACGCTCGATCTTGGTTATTTTCGCTTTCGCGGCTGGCAGTAAAAGAACCATGTTTCTGTGAATAACTCCTGAACCGTAAGTCCTAGACGCTCGCTCTTGGCTGCATTCGATTCAGCTCGTGGCAGCCAGTCTAAAAAACACTATCTTGGACTTCTCTGCTTGTTTCCCAGGCGAGCAATTGGCAGCATGTTCAGAACCATGTTTCTGTGAATAACTCCTGAACCGTAAGTCCTAGACGCTCGCTCTTGGCTGCATTCGATTCAGCTCGTGGCAGCCAGTCTAAAAAACACTATCTTGGACTTCTCTGCATGTTTCCCAGGCGAGCAATTGGCAGCATGTTCAGAACCATGTTTCTGTGAATAACTCCTGAACCGTAAGTCCTAGACGCTCGCTCTTGGCTGCATTCGATTCAGCTCGTGGCAGCCAGTCTAAAAAACACTATCTTGGACTTCTCTGCATGTTTCCCAGGCGAGCAATTGGCAGCATGTTCAGAACCATGTTTCTGTGAATAACTCCTGAACCGTAAGTCCTAGACGCTCGCTCTTGGCTGCATTCGATTCAGCTCGTGGCAGCCAGTCTAAAAAACACTATCTTGGACTTCTCTGCATGTTCCTAAGGCAAATGTTTCTAAAGCTAATTCTTGAACCGTAAGTCCTAGACGCTCGATCTTGGCGGCATTCGTCTCAGCGCCACGCAATTAGTATAGGAGCACTGTGTTTGACTTCTCTGGATGTTTCCCAGGCGAGTTATTGACAAGTAAATCCTAGACGCTCGATCTTGGTTATTTTCGCTTTCGCGGCTGGCAGTAAAAGAACCATGTTTCTGTGAATAACTCCTGAACCGTAAGTCCTAGACGCTCGCTCTTGGCTGCATTCGATTCAGCTCGTGGCAGCCAGTCTAAAAAACACTATCTTGGACTTCTCTGCATGTTTCCCAGGCGAGCAATTGGCAGCATGTTCAGAACCATGTTTCTGTGAATAACTCCTGAACCGTAAGTCCTAGACGCTCGCTCTTGGCTGCATTCGATTCAGCTCGTGGCAGCCAGTCTAAAAAACACTATCTTGGACTTCTCTGCATGTTTCCCAGGCGAGCAATTGGCAGCATGTTCAGAACCATGTTTCTGTGAATAACTCCTGAACCGTAAGTCCTAGACGCTCGCTCTTGGCTGCATTCGATTCAGCTCGTGGCAGCCAGTCTAAAAAACACTATCTTGGACTTCTCTGCATGTTCCTAAGGCAAATGTTTCTAAAGCTAATTCTTGAACCGTAAGTCCTAGACGCTCGATCTTGGCGGCATTCGTCTCAGCGCCACGCAATTAGTATAGGAGCACTGTGTTTGACTTCTCTGGATGTTTCCCAGGCGAGTTATTGACAAGTAAATCCTAGACGCTCGATCTTGGTTATTTTCGCTTTCGCGGCTGGCAGTAAAAGAACCATGTTTCTGTGAATAACTCCTGAACCGTAAGTCCTAGACGCTCGCTCTTGGCTGCATTCGATTCAGCTCGTGGCAGCCAGTCTAAAAAACACTATCTTGGACTTCTCTGCATGTTTCCCAGGCGAGCAATTGTCAGCATGTTCAGAACCATGTTTCTGTGAATAACTCCTGAACCGTAAGTCCTAGACGCTCGCTCTTGGCTGCATTCGATTCAGCTCGTGGCAGCCAGTCTAAAAAACACTATCTTGGACTTCTCTGCATGTTTCCCAGGCGAGCAATTGGCAGCATGTTCAGAACCATGTTTCTGTGAATAACTCCTGAACCGTAAGTCCTAGACGCTCGCTCTTGGCTGCATTCGATTCAGCTCGTGGCAGCCAGTCTAAAAAACACTATCTTGGACTTCTCTGCATGTTTCCCAGGCGAGCAATTGGCAGCATGTTCAGAACCATGTTTCTGTGAATAACTCCTGAACCGTAAGTCCTAGACGCTCGCTCTTGGCTGCATTCGATTCAGCTCGTGGCAGCCAGTCTAAAAAACACTATCTTGGACTTCTCTGCATGTTCCTAAGGCAAATGTTTCTAAAGCTAATTCTTGAACCGTAAGTCCTAGACGCTCGATCTTGGCGGCATTCGTCTCAGCGCCAGGCAATTAGTATAGGAGCACTGTGTTTGACTTCTCTGGATGTTTCCCAGGCGAGTTATTGACAAGTAAATCCTAGACGCTCGATCTTGGTTATTTTCGCTTTCGCGGCTGGCAGTAAAAGAACCATGTTTCTGTGAATAACTCCTGAACCGTAAGTCCTAGACGCTCGCTCTTGGCTGCATTCGATTCAGCTCGTGGCAGCCAGTCTAAAAAACACTATCTTGGACTTCTCTGCATGTTTCCCAGGCGAGCAATTGGCAGCATGTTCAGAACCATGTTTCTGTGAATAACTCCTGAACCGTAAGTCCTAGACGCTCGCTCTTGGCTGCATTCGATTCAGCTCGTGGCAGCCAGTCTAAAAAACACTATCTTGGACTTCTCTGCATGTTCCTAAGGCAAATGTTTCTAAAGCTAATTCTTGAACCGTAAGTCCTAGACGCTCGATCTTGGCGGCATTCGTCTCAGCGCCAGGCAATTAGTATAGGAGCACTGTGTTTGACTTCTCTGGATGTTTCCCAGGCGAGCAATTGTCAGCATGTTCAGAACCATGTTTCTGTGAATAACTCCTGAACCGTAAGTCCTAGACGCTCGCTCTTGGCTGCATTCGATTCAGCTCGTGGCAGCCAGTCTAAAAAACACTATCTTGGACTTCTCTGCATGTTTCCCAGGCGAGAAATTGGCAGCATGTTCAGAACCATGTTTCTGTGAATAACTCCTGAACCGTAAGTCCTAGACGCTCGATCTTGGCGGCATTCGTCTCAGCGCCTGGCAATTAGTATAGGAGCACTGTGTTTGACTTCTCTGGATGTTTCCCAGGCGAGTTATTGACAAGTAAATCCTAGACGCTCGATCTTGGTTATTTTCGCTTTCGCGGCTGGCAGTAAAAGAACCATGTTTCTGTGAATAACTCCTGAACCGTAAGTCCTAGACGCTCGCTCTTGGCTGCATTCGATTCAGCTCGTGGCAGCCAGTCTAAAAAACACTATCTTGGACTTCTCTGCATGTTTCCCAGGCGAGAAATTGGCAGCATGTTCAGAACCATGTTTCTGTGAATAACTCCTGAACCGTAAGTCCTAGACGCTCGATCTTGGCGGCATTCGTCTCAGCGCCTGGCAATTAGTATAGGAGCACTGTGTTTGACTTCTCTGGATGTTTCCCAGGCGAGTTATTGACAAGTAAATCCTAGACGCTCGATCTTGGTTATTTTCGCTTTCGCGGCTGGCAGTAAAAGAACCATGTTTCTGTGAATAACTCCTGAACCGTAAGTCCTAGACGCTCGCTCTTGGCTGCATTCGATTCAGCTCGTGGCAGCCAGTCTAAAAAACACTATCTTGGACTTCTCTGCATGTTTCCCAGGCGAGCAATTGGCAGCATGTTCAGAACCATGTTTCTGTGAATAACTCCTGAACCGTAAGTCCTAGACGCTCGCTCTTGGCTGCATTCGATTCAGCTCGTGGCAGCCAGTCTAAAAAACACTATCTTGGACTTCTCTGCATGTTCCTAAGGCAAATGTTTCTAAAGCTAATTCTTGAACCGTAAGTCCTAGACGCTCGATCTTGGCGGCATTCGTCTCAGCGCCACGCAATTAGTATAGGAGCACTGTGTTTGACTTCTCTGGATGTTTCCCAGGCGAGTTATTGACAAGTAAATCCTAGACGCTCGATCTTGGTTATTTTCGCTTTCGCGGCTGGCAGTAAAAGAACCATGTTTCTGTGAATAACTCCTGAACCGTAAGTCCTAGACGCTCGCTCTTGGCTGCATTCGATTCAGCTCGTGGCAGCCAGTCTAAAAAACACTATCTTGGACTTCTCTGCTTGTTTCCCAGGCGAGCAATTGGCAGCATTTTCAGAACCATGTTTCTGTGAATAACTCCAGAACCGTAAGTCCTAGACGCTCGCTCTTGGCTGCATTCGATTCAGCTCGTGGCAGCCAGTCTAAAAAACACTATCTTGGACTTCTCTGCATGTTTCCCAGGCGAGAAATTGGCAGCATGTTCAGAACCATGTTTCTGTGAATAACTCCTGAACCGTAAGTCCTAGACGCTCGCTCTTGGCTGCATTCGATTCAGCTCGTGGCAGCCAGTCTAAAAAACACTATCTTGGACTTATCTGCATGTTTCCCAGGCGAGCAATTGGCAGCATGTTCAGAACCATGTTTCTGTGAATAACTCCTGAACCGTAAGTCCTAGACGCTCGCTCTTGGCTGCATTCGATTCAGCTCGTGGCAGCCAGTCTAAAAAACACTATCTTGGACTTCTCTGCATGTTTCCCAGGCGAGAAATTGGCAGCATGTTCAAAACCATGTTTCTGTGAATAACTCCTGAACCGTAAGTCCTAGACGCTCGATCTTGGCGGCATTCGTCTCAGCGCCTGGCAATTAGTATAGGAGCACTGTGTTTGACTTCTCTGGATGTTTCCCAGGCGAGTTATTGACAAGTAAATCCTAGACGCTCGATCTTGGTTATTTTCGCTTTCGCGGCTGGCAGTAAAAGAACCATGTTTCTGTGAATAACTCCTGAACCGTAAGTCCTAGACGCTCGCTCTTGGCTGCATTCGATTCAGCTCGTGGCAGCCAGTCTAAAAAACACTATCTTGGACTTCTCTGCATGTTTCCCAGGCGAGAAATTGGCAGCATGTTCAGAACCATGTTTCTGTGAATAACTCCTGAACCGTAAGTCCTAGACGCTCGATCTTGGCGGCATTCGTCTCAGCGCCTGGCAATTAGTATAGGAGCACTGTGTTTGACTTCTCTGGATGTTTCCCAGGCGAGTTATTGACAAGTAAATCCTAGACGCTCGATCTTGGTTATTTTCGCTTTCGCGGCTGGCAGTAAAAGAACCATGTTTCTGTGAATAACTCCTGAACCGTAAGTCCTAGACGCTCGCTCTTGGCTGCATTCGATTCAGCTCGTGGCAGCCAGTCTAAAAAACACTATCTTGGACTTCTCTGCATGTTTCCCAGGCGAGCAATTGGCAGCATGTTCAGAACCATGTTTCTGTGAATAACTCCTGAACCGTAAGTCCTAGACGCTCGCTCTTGGCTGCATTCGATTCAGCTCGTGGCAGCCAGTCTAAAAAACACTATCTTGGACTTCTCTGCATGTTTCCCAGGCGAGCAATTGGCAGCATGTTCAGAACCATGTTTCTGTGAATAACTCCTGAACCGTAAGTCCTAGACGCTCGCTCTTGGCTGCATTCGATTCAGCTCGTGGCAGCCAGTCTAAAAAACACTATCTTGGACTTCTCTGCATGTTTCCCAGGCGAGAAATTGGCAGCATGTTCAGAACCATGTTTCTGTGAATAACTCCTGAACCGTAAGTCCTAGACGCTCGATCTTGGCGGCATTCGTCTCAGCGCCTGGCAATTAGTATAGGAGCACTGTGTTTGACTTCTCTGGATGTTTTCCAGGCGAGTTATTGACAAGTAAATCCTAGACGCTCGATCTTGGTTATTTTCGCTTTCGCGGCTGGCAGTAAAAGAACCATGTTTCTGTGAATAACTCCTGAACCGTAAGTCCTAGACGCTCGCTCTTGGCTGCATTCGATTCAGCTCGTGGCAGCCAGTCTAAAAAACACTATCTTGGACTTCTCTGCATGTTTCCCAGGCGAGAAATTGGCAGCATGTTCAGAACCATGTTTCTGTGAATAACTCCTGAACCGTAAGTCCTAGACGCTCGATCTTGGCGGCATTCGTCTCAGCGCCTGGCAATTAGTATAGGAGCACTGTGTTTGACTTCTCTGGATGTTTCCCAGGCGAGTTATTGACAAGTAAATCCTAGACGCTCGATCTTGGTTATTTTCGCTTTCGCGGCTGGCAGTAAAAGAACCATGTTTCTGTGAATAACTCCTGAACCGTAAGTCCTAGACGCTCGCTCTTGGCTGCATTCGATTCAGCTCGTGGCAGCCAGTCTAAAAAACACTATCTTGGACTTCTCTGCTTGTTTCCCAGGCGAGCAATTGGCAGCATGTTCAGAACCATGTTTCTGTGAATAACTCCTGAACCGTAAGTCCTAGACGCTCGCTCTTGGCTGCATTCGATTCAGCTCGTGGCAGCCAGTCTAAAAAACACTATCTTGGACTTCTCTGCATGTTTCCCAGGCGAGCAATTGGCAGCATGTTCAGAACCATGTTTCTGTGAATAACTCCTGAACCGTAAGTCCTAGACGCTCGCTCTTGGCTGCATTCGATTCAGCTCGTGGCAGCCAGTCTAAAAAACACTATCTTGGACTTCTCTGCATGTTTCCCAGGCGAGCAATTGGCAGCATGTTCAGAACCATGTTTCTGTGAATAACTCCTGACCGTAAGTCCTAGACGCTCGCTCTTGGCTGCATTCGATTCAGCTCGTGGCAGCCAGTCTAAAAAACACTATCTTGGACTTCTCTGCATGTTCCTAAGGCAAATGTTTCTAAAGCTAATTCTTGAACCGTAAGTCCTAGACGCTCGATCTTGGCGGCATTCGTCTCAGCGCCACGCAATTAGTATAGGAGCACTGTGTTTGACTTCTCTGGATGTTTCCCAGGCGAGTTATTGACAAGTAAATCCTAGACGCTCGATCTTGGTTATTTTCGCTTTCGCGGCTGGCAGTAAAAGAACCATGTTTCTGTGAATAACTCCTGAACCGTAAGTCCTAGACGCTCGCTCTTGGCTGCATTCGATTCAGCTCGTGGCAGCCAGTCTAAAAAACACTATCTTGGACTTCTCTGCATGTTTCCCAGGCGAGCAATTGGCAGCATGTTCAGAACCATGTTTCTGTGAATAACTCCTGAACCGTAAGTCCTAGACGCTCGCTCTTGGCTGCATTCGATTCAGCTCGTGGCAGCCAGTCTAAAAAACACTATCTTGGACTTCTCTGCATGTTTCCCAGGCGAGCAATTGGCAGCATGTTCAGAACCATGTTTCTGTGAATAACTCCTGAACCGTAAGTCCTAGACGCTCGCTCTTGGCTGCATTCGATTCAGCTCGTGGCAGCCAGTCTAAAAAACACTATCTTGGACTTCTCTGCATGTTCCTAAGGCAAATGTTTCTAAAGCTAATTCTTGAACCGTAAGTCCTAGACGCTCGATCTTGGCGGCATTCGTCTCAGCGCCACGCAATTAGTATAGGAGCACTGTGTTTGACTTCTCTGGATGTTTCCCAGGCGAGTTATTGACAAGTAAATCCTAGACGCTCGATCTTGGTTATTTTCGCTTTCGCGGCTGGCAGTAAAAGAACCATGTTTCTGTGAATAACTCCTGAACCGTAAGTCCTAGACGCTCGCTCTTGGCTGCATTCGATTCAGCTCGTGGCAGCCAGTCTAAAAAACACTATCTTGGACTTCTCTGCATGTTTCCCAGGCGAGCAATTGTCAGCATGTTCAGAACCATGTTTCTGTGAATAACTCCTGAACCGTAAGTCCTAGACGCTCGCTCTTGGCTGCATTCGATTCAGCTCGTGGCAGCCAGTCTAAAAAACACTATCTTGGACTTCTCTGCATGTTTCCCAGGCGAGCAATTGGCAGCATGTTCAGAACCATGTTTCTGTGAATAACTCCTGAACCGTAAGTCCTAGACGCTCGCTCTTGGCTGCATTCGATTCAGCTCGTGGCAGCCAGTCTAAAAAACACTATCTTGGACTTCTCTGCATGTTTCCCAGGCGAGCAATTGGCAGCATGTTCAGAACCATGTTTCTGTGAATAACTCCTGAACCGTAAGTCCTAGACGCTCGCTCTTGGCTGCATTCGATTCAGCTCGTGGCAGCCAGTCTAAAAAACACTATCTTGGACTTCTCTGCATGTTCCTAAGGCAAATGTTTCTAAAGCTAATTCTTGAACCGTAAGTCCTAGACGCTCGATCTTGGCGGCATTCGTCTCAGCGCCAGGCAATTAGTATAGGAGCACTGTGTTTGACTTCTCTGGATGTTTCCCAGGCGAGTTATTGACAAGTAAATCCTAGACGCTCGATCTTGGTTATTTTCGCTTTCGCGGCTGGCAGTAAAAGAACCATGTTTCTGTGAATAACTCCTGAACCGTAAGTCCTAGACGCTCGCTCTTGGCTGCATTCGATTCAGCTCGTGGCAGCCAGTCTAAAAAACACTATCTTGGACTTCTCTGCATGTTTCCCAGGCGAGCAATTGGCAGCATGTTCAGAACCATGTTTCTGTGAATAACTCCTGAACCGTAAGTCCTAGACGCTCGCTCTTGGCTGCATTCGATTCAGCTCGTGGCAGCCAGTCTAAAAAACACTATCTTGGACTTCTCTGCATGTTCCTAAGGCAAATGTTTCTAAAGCTAATTCTTGAACCGTAAGTCCTAGACGCTCGATCTTGGCGGCATTCGTCTCAGCGCCAGGCAATTAGTATAGGAGCACTGTGTTTGACTTCTCTGGATGTTTCCCAGGCGAGCAATTGTCAGCATGTTCAGAACCATGTTTCTGTGAATAACTCCTGAACCGTAAGTCCTAGACGCTCGCTCTTGGCTGCATTCGATTCAGCTCGTGGCAGCCAGTCTAAAAAACACTATCTTGGACTTCTCTGCATGTTTCCCAGGCGAGAAATTGGCAGCATGTTCAGAACCATGTTTCTGTGAATAACTCCTGAACCGTAAGTCCTAGACGCTCGATCTTGGCGGCATTCGTCTCAGCGCCTGGCAATTAGTATAGGAGCACTGTGTTTGACTTCTCTGGATGTTTCCCAGGCGAGTTATTGACAAGTAAATCCTAGACGCTCGATCTTGGTTATTTTCGCTTTCGCGGCTGGCAGTAAAAGAACCATGTTTCTGTGAATAACTCCTGAACCGTAAGTCCTAGACGCTCGCTCTTGGCTGCATTCGATTCAGCTCGTGGCAGCCAGTCTAAAAAACACTATCTTGGACTTCTCTGCATGTTTCCCAGGCGAGAAATTGGCAGCATGTTCAGAACCATGTTTCTGTGAATAACTCCTGAACCGTAAGTCCTAGACGCTCGATCTTGGCGGCATTCGTCTCAGCGCCTGGCAATTAGTATAGGAGCACTGTGTTTGACTTCTCTGGATGTTTCCCAGGCGAGTTATTGACAAGTAAATCCTAGACGCTCGATCTTGGTTATTTTCGCTTTCGCGGCTGGCAGTAAAAGAACCATGTTTCTGTGAATAACTCCTGAACCGTAAGTCCTAGACGCTCGCTCTTGGCTGCATTCGATTCAGCTCGTGGCAGCCAGTCTAAAAAACACTATCTTGGACTTCTCTGCATGTTTCCCAGGCGAGCAATTGGCAGCATGTTCAGAACCATGTTTCTGTGAATAACTCCTGAACCGTAAGTCCTAGACGCTCGCTCTTGGCTGCATTCGATTCAGCTCGTGGCAGCCAGTCTAAAAAACACTATCTTGGACTTCTCTGCATGTTCCTAAGGCAAATGTTTCTAAAGCTAATTCTTGAACCGTAAGTCCTAGACGCTCGATCTTGGCGGCATTCGTCTCAGCGCCACGCAATTAGTATAGGAGCACTGTGTTTGACTTCTCTGGATGTTTCCCAGGCGAGTTATTGACAAGTAAATCCTAGACGCTCGATCTTGGTTATTTTCGCTTTCGCGGCTGGCAGTAAAAGAACCATGTTTCTGTGAATAACTCCTGAACCGTAAGTCCTAGACGCTCGCTCTTGGCTGCATTCGATTCAGCTCGTGGCAGCCAGTCTAAAAAACACTATCTTGGACTTCTCTGCTTGTTTCCCAGGCGAGCAATTGGCAGCATTTTCAGAACCATGTTTCTGTGAATAACTCCTGAACCGTAAGTCCTAGACGCTCGCTCTTGGCTGCATTCGATTCAGCTCGTGGCAGCCAGTCTAAAAAACACTATCTTGGACTTCTCTGCATGTTTCCCAGGCGAGCAATTGTCAGCATGTTCAGAACCATGTTTCTGTGAATAACTCCTGAACCGTAAGTCCTAGACGCTCGCTCTTGGCTGCATTCGATTCAGCTCGTGGCAGCCAGTCTAAAAAACACTATCTTGGACTTCTCTGCATGTTTCCCAGGCGAGCAATTGGCAGCATGTTCAGAACCATGTTTCTGTGAATAACTCCTGAACCGTAAGTCCTAGACGCTCGCTCTTGGCTGCATTCGATTCAGCTCGTGGCAGCCAGTCTAAAAAACACTATCTTGGACTTCTCTGCATGTTTCCCAGGCGAGAAATTGGCAGCATGTTCAGAACCATGTTTCTGTGAATAACTCCTGAACCGTAAGTCCTAGACGCTCGCTCTTGGCTGCATTCGATTCAGCTCGTGGCAGCCAGTCTAAAAAACACTATCTTGGACTTCTCTGCATGTTTCCCAGGCGAGCAATTGGCAGCATGTTCAGAACCATGTTTCTGTGAATAACTCCTGAACCGTAAGTCCTAGACGCTCGCTCTTGGCTGCATTCGATTCAGCTCGTGGCAGCCAGTCTAAAAAACACTATCTTGGACTCCTCTGCATGTTTCCCAGGCGAGAAATTGGCAGCATGTTCAAAACCATGTTTCTGTGAATAACTCCTGAACCGTAAGTCCTAGACGCTCGATCTTGGCGGCATTCGTCTCAGCGCCTGGCAATTAGTATAGGAGCACTGTGTTTGACTTCTCTGGATGTTTCCCAGGCGAGTTATTGACAAGTAAATCCTAGACGCTCGATCTTGGTTATTTTCGCTTTCGCGGCTGGCAGTAAAAGAACCATGTTTCTGTGAATAACTCCTGAACCGTAAGTCCTAGACGCTCGCTCTTGGCTGCATTCGATTCAGCTCGTGGCAGCCAGTCTAAAAAACACTATCTTGGACTTCTCTGCATGTTTCCCAGGCGAGAAATTGGCAGCATGTTCAGAACCATGTTTCTGTGAATAACTCCTGAACCGTAAGTCCTAGACGCTCGATCTTGGCGGCATTCGTCTCAGCGCCTGGCAATTAGTATAGGAGCACTGTGTTTGACTTCTCTGGATGTTTCCCAGGCGAGTTATTGACAAGTAAATCCTAGACGCTCGATCTTGGTTATTTTCGCTTTCGCGGCTGGCAGTAAAAGAACCATGTTTCTGTGAATAACTCCTGAACCGTAAGTCCTAGACGCTCGCTCTTGGCTGCATTCGATTCAGCTCGTGGCAG
>NW_027463041.1:0-50721 GCF_050947455.1 Rhinoderma darwinii
AACAAACCCTTGCTTGCCTACAAAGAGAGCAGCAATTTGGATTTGTTACTATGTTACCTGGAAGAATAACAAACTGTGCAAGGATGGAGGTTGTAGGAGCAAAGAGAAGTTGTCTGTAAAGTTGGTGGATGCCTATTTTCCATTTTGCAGTCCCTTGTCTCCCTCTTGTGGCCTCCTGGAGGCAAGTAGCTGTGCAAAAAAAGACAGCCTGGCGGCCGGCTGTTGCAGTGTTGCCCTCTCAGGCAACACTGAGTGACTGACTGAGCCGCACCGTCTTATATAAAGTTCAGACGGAACTTTGCACGTGTCATAGTGGAGCCCTCAGGATTCCAGAGCCAGCTTTCTGACATCATAATGGGGCCTGCCTCAGAGATAAAAGCCTGGGCCCAGGCAGTGTTGGTCAGTGCTGCTCAGCAGGCAGCACCGGACTGGATTGGATTAAAGCTGATACAAGGTGTGAAGGAACAAGGGGTGGCTGTGGGCATGCACTTGCTGCCGCTGCCAGTGTTTATCTGCATGGCAGGAGGGCATTTGGGCGTTGCCAGGAAGGCGTTTTTATGTAGATTCCTCCTCCTCTTTCAGCACTGCATTGTGGTGCAAGCAAAAGAAGCAAATCCTGTCTGGCTTCCTCTCCGGCCTTTATTCACCTCCCTCCCGCTTAGTAGCTGTAAATGTGTGTGAGCCTGCAGGGCCCCATGGAATTGCCTAGGAGTAGGCTGAATCAATCGCTGCAAGGGGTGAACAGCAGTATTAGGCAGGCTCGGTCAACGGCCGGCCCATTCGGGTTATCGCTTCTCGGCCTTTTGGCTAAGATCAAGTGTAGTATCTGTTCTTATCAGTTTAATATCTGATACGTCCCCTATCTGGGGACCATATATTAAATGGATTTTTCGAACAGGGAGATGGAAATAGAGCTTGCTCTGTCCACTCCACGCATTGACCTGGTATTGCAGTATTTCCAGGACCGGTGCACCCTTCCCTTATGTGTTGACTAAAATCAGATTCCAAAAGTGCTATTTGTGTTTGCTATTGTTTTTGTCTTTCTGATGGGATCTCCCCTTTTAATCCCATTATTTCAACACCTGTTGGACAATGCATTTGTACAGTCATGTGTGATAATGAGCTCATTTATTAAATGCAATTAATTAATACATTGCCACCTCTTGTTGTGTGTGTGTGTGTGTGTGTGTGTGTGTGTGTGTGTGTGTGTGTGTGTGTGTGTGTGTGTGTGTGTGTGTCTTCTGTGTTTCTGTGTTTCCGGCATTTCACATTGGAACAGCTCATTCACCTTCCTTGTCTTCTCTCCGCCCTCCCTTTTAGGTAAGTTAAAGAGCTGCACCTGAGCCAGCCACTGATTGATGCAGCACCACAGTCAAATAGTGGAGTGGAGTGGAGTAGGGGAACAGCAAACAGCCATTAAAGCAGCCAGCCGCCTACCCGCCACAATGGACCTACCTGTGTACACTAGATGGATGTGATGGAATGTACTGTCGTCCCTACATTTCAAGAAGAAGTAAGAATTGCAGTTGCAACAAACCCTTGCTTGCCTACAAAGAGAGCAGCAATTTGGATTTGTTACTATGTTACCTGGAAGAATAACAAACTGTGCAAGGATGGAGGTTGTAGGAGCAAAGAGAAGTTGTCTGTAAAGTTGGTGGATGCCTATTTTCCATTTTGCAGTCCCTTGTCTCCCTCTTGTGGCCTCCTGGAGGCAAGTAGCTGTGCAAAAAAAAGACAGCCTGGCGGCCGGCTGTTGCAGTGTTGCCCTCTCAGGCAACACTGAGTGACTGACTGAGCCGCACCGTCTTATATAAAGTTCAGACGGAACTTTGCACGTGTCATAGTGGAGCCCTCAGGATTCCAGAGCCAGCTTTCTGACATCATAATGGGGCCTGCCTCAGAGATAAAAGCCTGGGCCCAGGCAGTGTTGGTCAGTGCTGCTCAGCAGGCAGCACCGGACTGGATTGGATTAAAGCTGATACAAGGTGTGAAGGAACAAGGGGTGGCTGTGGGCATGCACTTGCTGCCGCTGCCAGTGTTTATCTGCATGGCAGGAGGGCATTTGGGCGTTGCCAGGAAGGCGTTTTTATGTAGATTCCTCCTCCTCTTTCAGCACTGCATTGTGGTGCAAGCAAAAGAAGCAAATCCTGTCTGGCTTCCTCTCCGGCCTTTATTCACCTCCCTCCCGCTTAGTAGCTGTAAATGTGTGTGAGCCTGCAGGGCCCCATGGAATTGCCTAGGAGTAGGCTGAATCAATCGCTGCAAGGGGTGAACAGCAGTATTAGGCAGGCTCGGTCAACGGCCGGCCCATTCGGGTTATCGCTTCTCGGCCTTTTGGCTAAGATCAAGTGTAGTATCTGTTCTTATCAGTTTAATATCTGATACGTCCCCTATCTGGGGACCATATATTAAATGGATTTTTCGAACAGGGAGATGGAAATAGAGCTTGCTCTGTCCACTCCACGCATTGACCTGGTATTGCAGTATTTCCAGGACCGGTGCACCCTTCCCTTATGTGTTGACTAAAATCAGATTCCAAAAGTGCTATTTGTGTTTGCTATTGTTTTTGTCTTTCTGATGGGATCTCCCCTTTTAATCCCATTATTTCAACACCTGTTGGACAATGCATTTGTACAGTCATGTGTGATAATGAGCTCATTTATTAAATGCAATTAATTAATACATTGCCACCTCTTGTTGTGTGTGTGTGTGTGTGTGTGTGTGTGTGTGTGTGTGTGTGTGTGTGTGTGTGTGTGTGTGTGTGTCTTCTGTGTTTCTGTGTTTCCGGCATTTCACATTGGAACAGCTCATTCACCTTCCTTGTCTTCTCTCCGCCCTCCCTTTTAGGTAAGTTAAAGAGCTGCACCTGAGCCAGCCACTGATTGATGCAGCACCACAGTCAAATAGTGGAGTGGAGTGGAGTAGGGGAACAGCAAACAGCCATTAAAGCAGCCAGCCGCCTACCCGCCACAATGGACCTACCTGTGTACACTAGATGGATGTGATGGAATGTACTGTCGTCCCTACATTTCAAGAAGAAGTAAGAATTGCAGTTGCAACAAACCCTTGCTTGCCTACAAAGAGAGCAGCAATTTGGATTTGTTACTATGTTACCTGGAAGAATAACAAACTGTGCAAGGATGGAGGTTGTAGGAGCAAAGAGAAGTTGTCTGTAAAGTTGGTGGATGCTATTTTCCATTTTGCAGTCCCTTGTCTCCCTCTTGTGGCCTCCTGGAGGCAAGTAGCTGTGCAAAAAAAAGACAGCCTGGCGGCCGGCTGTTGCAGTGTTGCCCTCTCAGGCAACACTGAGTGACTGACTGAGCCGCACCGTCTTATATAAAGTTCAGACGGAACTTTGCACGTGTCATAGTGGAGCCCTCAGGATTCCAGAGCCAGCTTTCTGACATCATAATGGGGCCTGCCTCAGAGATAAAAGCCTGGGCCCAGGCAGTGTTGGTCAGTGCTGCTCAGCAGGCAGCACCGGACTGGATTGGATTAAAGCTGATACAAGGTGTGAAGGAACAAGGGGTGGCTGTGGGCATGCACTTGCTGCCGCTGCCAGTGTTTATCTGCATGGCAGGAGGGCATTTGGGCGTTGCCAGGAAGGCGTTTTTATGTAGATTCCTCCTCCTCTTTCAGCACTGCATTGTGGTGCAAGCAAAAGAAGCAAATCCTGTCTGGCTTCCTCTCCGGCCTTTATTCACCTCCCTCCCGCTTAGTAGCTGTAAATGTGTGTGAGCCTGCAGGGCCCCATGGAATTGCCTAGGAGTAGGCTGAATCAATCGCTGCAAGGGGTGAACAGCAGTATTAGGCAGGCTCGGTCAACGGCCGGCCCATTCGGGTTATCGCTTCTCGGCCTTTTGGCTAAGATCAAGTGTAGTATCTGTTCTTATCAGTTTAATATCTGATACGTCCCCTATCTGGGGACCATATATTAAATGGATTTTTCGAACAGGGAGATGGAAATAGAGCTTGCTCTGTCCACTCCACGCATTGACCTGGTATTGCAGTATTTCCAGGACCGGTGCACCCTTCCCTTATGTGTTGACTAAAATCAGATTCCAAAAGTGCTATTTGTGTTTGCTATTGTTTTTGTCTTTCTGATGGGATCTCCCCTTTTAATCCCATTATTTCAACACCTGTTGGACAATGCATTTGTACAGTCATGTGTGATAATGAGCTCATTTATTAAATGCAATTAATTAATACATTGCCACCTCTTGTTGTGTGTGTGTGTGTGTGTGTGTGTGTGTGTGTGTGTGTGTGTGTGTGTGTGTGTGTGTGTGTGTGTGTGTGTGTCTTCTGTGTTTCTGTGTTTCCGGCATTTCACATTGGAACAGCTCATTCACCTTCCTTGTCTTCTCTCCGCCCTCCTTTTAGGTAAGTTAAAGAGCTGCACCTGAGCCAGCCACTGATTGATGCAGCACCACAGTCAAATAGTGGAGTGGAGTGGAGTAGGGGAACAGCAAACAGCCATTAAAGCAGCCAGCCGCCTACCCGCCACAATGGGACCTACCTGTGTACACTAGATGGATGTGATGGAATGTACTGTCGTCCCTACATTTCAAGAAGAAGTAAGAATTGCAGTTGCAACAAACCCTTGCTTGCCTACAAAGAGAGCAGCAATTTGGATTTGTTACTATGTTACCTGGAAGAATAACAAACTGTGCAAGGATGGAGGTTGTAGGAGCAAAGAGAAGTTGTCTGTAAAGTTGGTGGATGCCTATTTTCCATTTTGCAGTCCCTTGTCTCCCTCTTGTGGCCTCCTGGAGGCAAGTAGCTGTGCAAAAAAAAGACAGCCTGGCGGCCGGCTGTTGCAGTGTTGCCCTCTCAGGCAACACTGAGTGACTGACTGAGCCGCACCGTCTTATATAAAGTTCAGACGGAACTTTGCACGTGTCATAGTGGAGCCCTCAGGATTCCAGAGCCAGCTTTCTGACATCATAATGGGGCCTGCCTCAGAGATAAAAGCCTGGGCCCAGGCAGTGTTGGTCAGTGCTGCTCAGCAGGCAGCACCGGACTGGATTGGATTAAAGCTGATACAAGGTGTGAAGGAACAAGGGGTGGCTGTGGGCATGCACTTGCTGCCGCTGCCAGTGTTTATCTGCATGGCAGGAGGGCATTTGGGCGTTGCCAGGAAGGCGTTTTTATGTAGATTCCTCCTCCTCTTTCAGCACTGCATTGTGGTGCAAGCAAAAGAAGCAAATCCTGTCTGGCTTCCTCTCCGGCCTTTATTCACCTCCCTCCCGCTTAGTAGCTGTAAATGTGTGTGAGCCTGCAGGGCCCCATGGAATTGCCTAGGAGTAGGCTGAATCAATCGCTGCAAGGGGTGAACAGCAGTATTAGGCAGGCTCGGTCAACGGCCGGCCCATTCGGGTTATCGCTTCTCGGCCTTTTGGCTAAGATCAAGTGTAGTATCTGTTCTTATCAGTTTAATATCTGATACGTCCCCTATCTGGGGACCATATATTAAATGGATTTTTCGAACAGGGAGATGGAAATAGAGCTTGCTCTGTCCACTCCACGCATTGACCTGGTATTGCAGTATTTCCAGGACCGGTGCACCCTTCCCTTATGTGTTGACTAAAATCAGATTCCAAAAGTGCTATTTGTGTTTGCTATTGTTTTTGTCTTTCTGATGGGATCTCCCCTTTTAATCCCATTATTTCAACACCTGTTGGACAATGCATTTGTACAGTCATGTGTGATAATGAGCTCATTTATTAAATGCAATTAATTAATACATTGCCACCTCTTGTTGTGTGTGTGTGTGTGTGTGTGTGTGTGTGTGTGTGTGTGTGTGTGTGTGTGTGTGTGTGTGTCTTCTGTGTTTCTGTGTTTCCGGCATTTCACATTGGAACAGCTCATTCACCTTCCTTGTCTTCTCTCGCCCTCCCTTTTAGGTAAGTTAAAGAGCTGCACCTGAGCCAGCCACTGATTGATGCAGCACCACAGTCAAATAGTGGAGTGGAGTGGAGTAGGGGAACAGCAAACAGCCATTAAAGCAGCCAGCCGCCTACCCGCCACAATGGACCTACCTGTGTACACTAGATGGATGTGATGGAATGTACTGTCGTCCCTACATTTCAAGAAGAAGTAAGAATTGCAGTTGCAACAAACCCTTGCTTGCCTACAAAGAGAGCAGCAATTTGGATTTGTTACTATGTTACCTGGAAGAATAACAAACTGTGCAAGGATGGAGGTTGTAGGAGCAAAGAGAAGTTGTCTGTAAAGTTGGTGGATGCCTATTTTCCATTTTGCAGTCCCTTGTCTCCCTCTTGTGGCCTCCTGGAGGCAAGTAGCTGTGCAAAAAAAAGACAGCCTGGCGGCCGGCTGTTGCAGTGTTGCCCTCTCAGGCAACACTGAGTGACTGACTGAGCCGCACCGTCTTATATAAAGTTCAGACGGAACTTTGCACGTGTCATAGTGGAGCCCTCAGGATTCCAGAGCCAGCTTTCTGACATCATAATGGGGCCTGCCTCAGAGATAAAAGCCTGGGCCCAGGCAGTGTTGGTCAGTGCTGCTCAGCAGGCAGCACCGGACTGGATTGGATTAAAGCTGATACAAGGTGTGAAGGAACAAGGGGTGGCTGTGGGCATGCACTTGCTGCCGCTGCCAGTGTTTATCTGCATGGCAGGAGGGCATTTGGGCGTTGCCAGGAAGGCGTTTTTATGTAGATTCCTCCTCCTCTTTCAGCACTGCATTGTGGTGCAAGCAAAAGAAGCAAATCCTGTCTGGCTTCCTCTCCGGCCTTTATTCACCTCCCTCCCGCTTAGTAGCTGTAAATGTGTGTGAGCCTGCAGGGCCCCATGGAATTGCCTAGGAGTAGGCTGAATCAATCGCTGCAAGGGGTGAACAGCAGTATTAGGCAGGCTCGGTCAACGGCCGGCCCATTCGGGTTATCGCTTCTCGGCCTTTGGCTAAGATCAAGTGTAGTATCTGTTCTTATCAGTTTAATATCTGATACGTCCCCTATCTGGGGACCATATATTAAATGGATTTTTCGAACAGGGAGATGGAAATAGAGCTTGCTCTGTCCACTCCACGCATTGACCTGGTATTGCAGTATTTCCAGGACCGGTGCACCCTTCCCTTATGTGTTGACTAAAATCAGATTCCAAAAGTGCTATTTGTGTTTGCTATTGTTTTTGTCTTTCTGATGGGATCTCCCCTTTTAATCCCATTATTTCAACACCTGTTGGACAATGCATTTGTACAGTCATGTGTGATAATGAGCTCATTTATTAAATGCAATTAATTAATACATTGCCACCTCTTGTTGTGGTGTGTGTGTGTGTGTGTGTGTGTGTGTGTGTGTGTGTGTGTGTGTGTGTGTGTGTCTTCTGTGTTTCTGTGTTTCCGGCATTTCACATTGGAACAGCTCATTCACCTTCCTTGTCTTCTCTCCGCCCTCCCTTTTAGGTAAGTTAAAGAGCTGCACCTGAGCCAGCCACTGATTGATGCAGCACCACAGTCAAATAGTGGAGTGGAGTGGAGTAGGGGAACAGCAAACAGCCATTAAAGCAGCCAGCCGCCTACCCGCCACAATGGACCTACCTGTGTACACTAGATGGATGTGATGGAATGTACTGTCGTCCCTACATTTCAAGAAGAAGTAAGAATTGCAGTTGCAACAAACCCTTGCTTGCCTACAAAGAGAGCAGCAATTTGGATTTGTTACTATGTTACCTGGAAGAATAACAAACTGTGCAAGGATGGAGGTTGTAGGAGCAAAGAGAAGTTGTCTGTAAAGTTGGTGGATGCCTATTTTCCATTTTGCAGTCCCTTGTCTCCCTCTTGTGGCCTCCTGGAGGCAAGTAGCTGTGCAAAAAAAAGACAGCCTGGCGGCCGGCTGTTGCAGTGTTGCCCTCTCAGGCAACACTGAGTGACTGACTGAGCCGCACCGTCTTATATAAAGTTCAGACGGAACTTTGCACGTGTCATAGTGGAGCCCTCAGGATTCCAGAGCCAGCTTTCTGACATCATAATGGGGCCTGCCTCAGAGATAAAAGCCTGGGCCCAGGCAGTGTTGGTCAGTGCTGCTCAGCAGGCAGCACCGGACTGGATTGGATTAAAGCTGATACAAGGTGTGAAGGAACAAGGGGTGGCTGTGGGCATGCACTTGCTGCCGCTGCCAGTGTTTATCTGCATGGCAGGAGGGCATTTGGGCGTTGCCAGGAAGGCGTTTTTATGTAGATTCCTCCTCCTCTTTCAGCACTGCATTGTGGTGCAAGCAAAAGAAGCAAATCCTGTCTGGCTTCCTCTCCGGCCTTTATTCACCTCCCTCCCGCTTAGTAGCTGTAAATGTGTGTGAGCCTGCAGGGCCCCATGGAATTGCCTAGGAGTAGGCTGAATCAATCGCTGCAAGGGGTGAACAGCAGTATTAGGCAGGCTCGGTCAACGGCCGGCCCATTCGGGTTATCGCTTCTCGGCCTTTTGGCTAAGATCAAGTGTAGTATCTGTTCTTATCAGTTTAATATCTGATACGTCCCCTATCTGGGGACCATATATTAAATGGATTTTTCGAACAGGGAGATGGAAATAGAGCTTGCTCTGTCCACTCCACGCATTGACCTGGTATTGCAGTATTTCCAGGACCGGTGCACCCTTCCCTTATGTGTTGACTAAAATCAGATTCCAAAAGTGCTATTTGTGTTTGCTATTGTTTTTGTCTTTCTGATGGGATCTCCCCTTTTAATCCCATTATTTCAACACCTGTTGGACAATGCATTTGTACAGTCATGTGTGATAATGAGCTCATTTATTAAATGCAATTAATTAATACATTGCCACCTCTTGTTGTGTGTGTGTGTGTGTGTGTGTGTGTGTGTGTGTGTGTGTGTGTGTGTGTGTGTGTGTGTGTGTGTGTGTGTGTGTGTGTGTGTGTGTCTTCTGTGTTTCTGTGTTTCCGGCATTTCACATTGGAACAGCTCATTCACCTTCCTTGTCTTCTCTCCGCCCTCCCTTTTAGGTAAGTTAAAGAGCTGCACCTGAGCCAGCCACTGATTGATGCAGCACCACAGTCAAATAGTGGAGTGGAGTGGAGTAGGGGAACAGCAAACAGCCATTAAAGCAGCCAGCCGCCTACCCGCCACAATGGACCTACCTGTGTACACTAGATGGATGTGATGGAATGTACTGTCGTCCCTACATTTCAAGAAGAAGTAAGAATTGCAGTTGCAACAAACCCTTGCTTGCCTACAAAGAGAGCAGCAATTTGGATTTGTTACTATGTTACCTGGAAGAATAACAAACTGTGCAAGGATGGAGGTTGTAGGAGCAAAGAGAAGTTGTCTGTAAAGTTGGTGGATGCCTATTTTCCATTTTGCAGTCCCTTGTCTCCCTCTTGTGGCCTCCTGGAGGCAAGTAGCTGTGCAAAAAAAAGACAGCCTGGCGGCCGGCTGTTGCAGTGTTGCCCTCTCAGGCAACACTGAGTGACTGACTGAGCCGCACCGTCTTATATAAAGTTCAGACGGAACTTTGCACGTGTCATAGTGGAGCCCTCAGGATTCCAGAGCCAGCTTTCTGACATCATAATGGGGCCTGCCTCAGAGATAAAAGCCTGGGCCCAGGCAGTGTTGGTCAGTGCTGCTCAGCAGGCAGCACCGGACTGGATTGGATTAAAGCTGATACAAGGTGTGAAGGAACAAGGGGTGGCTGTGGGCATGCACTTGCTGCCGCTGCCAGTGTTTATCTGCATGGCAGGAGGGCATTTGGGCGTTGCCAGGAAGGCGTTTTTATGTAGATTCCTCCTCCTCTTTCAGCACTGCATTGTGGTGCAAGCAAAAGAAGCAAATCCTGTCTGGCTTCCTCTCCGGCCTTTATTCACCTCCCTCCCGCTTAGTAGCTGTAAATGTGTGTGAGCCTGCAGGGCCCCATGGAATTGCCTAGGAGTAGGCTGAATCAATCGCTGCAAGGGGTGAACAGCAGTATTAGGCAGGCTCGGTCAACGGCCGGCCCATTCGGGTTATCGCTTCTCGGCCTTTTGGCTAAGATCAAGTGTAGTATCTGTTCTTATCAGTTTAATATCTGATACGTCCCCTATCTGGGGACCATATATTAAATGGATTTTTCGAACAGGGAGATGGAAATAGAGCTTGCTCTGTCCACTCCACGCATTGACCTGGTATTGCAGTATTTCCAGGACCGGTGCACCCTTCCCTTATGTGTTGACTAAAATCAGATTCCAAAAGTGCTATTTGTGTTTGCTATTGTTTTTGTCTTTCTGATGGGATCTCCCCTTTTAATCCCATTATTTCAACACCTGTTGGACAATGCATTTGTACAGTCATGTGTGATAATGAGCTCATTTATTAAATGCAATTAATTAATACATTGCCACCTCTTGTTGTGTGTGTGTGTGTGTGTGTGTGTGTGTGTGTGTGTGTGTGTGTGTGTGTGTGTGTGTGTGTGTGTGTCTTCTGTGTTTCTGTGTTTCCGGCATTTCACATTGGAACAGCTCATTCACCTTCCTTGTCTTCTCTCCGCCCTCCCTTTTAGGTAAGTTAAAGAGCTGCACCTGAGCCAGCCACTGATTGATGCAGCACCACAGTCAAATAGTGGAGTGGAGTGGAGTAGGGGAACAGCAAACAGCCATTAAAGCAGCCAGCCGCCTACCCGCCACAATGGACCTACCTGTGTACACTAGATGGATGTGATGGAATGTACTGTCGTCCCTACATTTCAAGAAGAAGTAAGAATTGCAGTTGCAACAAACCCTTGCTTGCCTACAAAGAGAGCAGCAATTTGGATTTGTTACTATGTTACCTGGAAGAATAACAAACTGTGCAAGGATGGAGGTTGTAGGAGCAAAGAGAAGTTGTCTGTAAAGTTGGTGGATGCCTATTTTCCATTTTGCAGTCCCTTGTCTCCCTCTTGTGGCCTCCTGGAGGCAAGTAGCTGTGCAAAAAAAAGACAGCCTGGCGGCCGGCTGTTGCAGTGTTGCCCTCTCAGGCAACACTGAGTGACTGACTGAGCCGCACCGTCTTATATAAAGTTCAGACGGAACTTTGCACGTGTCATAGTGGAGCCCTCAGGATTCCAGAGCCAGCTTTCTGACATCATAATGGGGCCTGCCTCAGAGATAAAAGCCTGGGCCCAGGCAGTGTTGGTCAGTGCTGCTCAGCAGGCAGCACCGGACTGGATTGGATTAAAGCTGATACAAGGTGTGAAGGAACAAGGGGTGGCTGTGGGCATGCACTTGCTGCCGCTGCCAGTGTTTATCTGCATGGCAGGAGGGCATTTGGGCGTTGCCAGGAAGGCGTTTTTATGTAGATTCCTCCTCCTCTTTCAGCACTGCAT
Source organism: Rhinoderma darwinii (assembly GCF_050947455.1). Classification (NCBI taxonomy): domain Eukaryota; kingdom Metazoa; phylum Chordata; class Amphibia; order Anura; family Rhinodermatidae; genus Rhinoderma; species Rhinoderma darwinii. The sequence continues at coordinate 11,302 of NW_027463041.1, forward strand.
TGTGGTGCAAGCAAAAGAAGCAAATCCTGTCTGGCTTCCTCTCCGGCCTTTATTCACCTCCCTCCCGCTTAGTAGCTGTAAATGTGTGTGAGCCTGCAGGGCCCCATGGAATTGCCTAGGAGTAGGCTGAATCAATCGCTGCAAGGGGTGAACAGCAGTATTAGGCAGGCTCGGTCAACGGCCGGCCCATTCGGGTTATCGCTTCTCGGCCTTTTGGCTAAGATCAAGTGTAGTATCTGTTCTTATCAGTTTAATATCTGATACGTCCCCTATCTGGGGACCATATATTAAATGGATTTTTCGAACAGGGAGATGGAAATAGAGCTTGCTCTGTCCACTCCACGCATTGACCTGGTATTGCAGTATTTCCAGGACCGGTGCACCCTTCCCTTATGTGTTGACTAAAATCAGATTCCAAAAGTGCTATTTGTGTTTGCTATTGTTTTTGTCTTTCTGATGGGATCTCCCCTTTTAATCCCATTATTTCAACACCTGTTGGACAATGCATTTGTACAGTCATGTGTGATAATGAGCTCATTTATTAAATGCAATTAATTAATACATTGCCACCTCTTGTTGTGTGTGTGTGTGTGTGTGTGTGTGTGTGTGTGTGTGTGTGTGTGTGTGTCTTCTGTGTTTCTGTGTTTCCGGCATTTCACATTGGAACAGCTCATTCACCTTCCTTGTCTTCTCTCCGCCCTCCCTTTTAGGTAAGTTAAAGAGCTGCACCTGAGCCAGCCACTGATTGATGCAGCACCACAGTCAAATAGTGGAGTGGAGTGGAGTAGGGGAACAGCAAACAGCCATTAAAGCAGCCAGCCGCCTACCCGCCACAATGGACCTACCTGTGTACACTAGATGGATGTGATGGAATGTACTGTCGTCCCTACATTTCAAGAAGAAGTAAGAATTGCAGTTGCAACAAACCCTTGCTTGCCTACAAAGAGAGCAGCAATTTGGATTTGTTACTATGTTACCTGGAAGAATAACAAACTGTGCAAGGATGGAGGTTGTAGGAGCAAAGAGAAGTTGTCTGTAAAGTTGGTGGATGCCTATTTTCCATTTTGCAGTCCCTTGTCTCCCTCTTGTGGCCTCCTGGAGGCAAGTAGCTGTGCAAAAAAAAGACAGCCTGGCGGCCGGCTGTTGCAGTGTTGCCCTCTCAGGCAACACTGAGTGACTGACTGAGCCGCACCGTCTTATATAAAGTTCAGACGGAACTTTGCACGTGTCATAGTGGAGCCCTCAGGATTCCAGAGCCAGCTTTCTGACATCATAATGGGGCCTGCCTCAGAGATAAAAGCCTGGGCCCAGGCAGTGTTGGTCAGTGCTGCTCAGCAGGCAGCACCGGACTGGATTGGATTAAAGCTGATACAAGGTGTGAAGGAACAAGGGGTGGCTGTGGGCATGCACTTGCTGCCGCTGCCAGTGTTTATCTGCATGGCAGGAGGGCATTTGGGCGTTGCCAGGAAGGCGTTTTTATGTAGATTCCTCCTCCTCTTTCAGCACTGCATTGTGGTGCAAGCAAAAGAAGCAAATCCTGTCTGGCTTCCTCTCCGGCCTTTATTCACCTCCCTCCCGCTTAGTAGCTGTAAATGTGTGTGAGCCTGCAGGGCCCCATGGAATTGCCTAGGAGTAGGCTGAATCAATCGCTGCAAGGGGTGAACAGCAGTATTAGGCAGGCTCGGTCAACGGCCGGCCCATTCGGGTTATCGCTTCTCGGCCTTTTGGCTAAGATCAAGTGTAGTATCTGTTCTTATCAGTTTAATATCTGATACGTCCCCTATCTGGGGACCATATATTAAATGGATTTTTCGAACAGGGAGATGGAAATAGAGCTTGCTCTGTCCACTCCACGCATTGACCTGGTATTGCAGTATTTCCAGGACCGGTGCACCCTTCCCTTATGTGTTGACTAAAATCAGATTCCAAAAGTGCTATTTGTGTTTGCTATTGTTTTTGTCTTTCTGATGGGATCTCCCCTTTTAATCCCATTATTTCAACACCTGTTGGACAATGCATTTGTACAGTCATGTGTGATAATGAGCTCATTTATTAAATGCAATTAATTAATACATTGCCACCTCTTGTTGTGTGTGTGTGTGTGTGTGTGTGTGTGTGTGTGTGTGTGTGTGTGTGTGTGTGTGTGTGTGTGTCTTCTGTGTTTCTGTGTTTCCGGCATTTCACATTGGAACAGCTCATTCACCTTCCTTGTCTTCTCTCCGCCCTCCCTTTTAGGTAAGTTAAAGAGCTGCACCTGAGCCAGCCACTGATTGATGCAGCACCACAGTCAAATAGTGGAGTGGAGTGGAGTAGGGGAACAGCAAACAGCCATTAAAGCAGCCAGCCGCCTACCCGCCACAATGGACCTACCTGTGTACACTAGATGGATGTGATGGAATGTACTGTCGTCCCTACATTTCAAGAAGAAGTAAGAATTGCAGTTGCAACAAACCCTTGCTTGCCTACAAAGAGAGCAGCAATTTGGATTTGTTACTATGTTACCTGGAAGAATAACAAACTGTGCAAGGATGGAGGTTGTAGGAGCAAAGAGAAGTTGTCTGTAAAGTTGGTGGATGCCTATTTTCCATTTTGCAGTCCCTTGTCTCCCTCTTGTGGCCTCCTGGAGGCAAGTAGCTGTGCAAAAAAAAGACAGCCTGGCGGCCGGCTGTTGCAGTGTTGCCCTCTCAGGCAACACTGAGTGACTGACTGAGCCGCACCGTCTTATATAAAGTTCAGACGGAACTTTGCACGTGTCATAGTGGAGCCCTCAGGATTCCAGAGCCAGCTTTCTGACATCATAATGGGGCCTGCCTCAGAGATAAAAGCCTGGGCCCAGGCAGTGTTGGTCAGTGCTGCTCAGCAGGCAGCACCGGACTGGATTGGATTAAAGCTGATACAAGGTGTGAAGGAACAAGGGGTGGCTGTGGGCATGCACTTGCTGCCGCTGCCAGTGTTTATCTGCATGGCAGGAGGGCATTTGGGCGTTGCCAGGAAGGCGTTTTTATGTAGATTCCTCCTCCTCTTTCAGCACTGCATTGTGGTGCAAGCAAAAGAAGCAAATCCTGTCTGGCTTCCTCTCCGGCCTTTATTCACCTCCCTCCCGCTTAGTAGCTGTAAATGTGTGTGAGCCTGCAGGGCCCCATGGAATTGCCTAGGAGTAGGCTGAATCAATCGCTGCAAGGGGTGAACAGCAGTATTAGGCAGGCTCGGTCAACGGCCGGCCCATTCGGGTTATCGCTTCTCGGCCTTTTGGCTAAGATCAAGTGTAGTATCTGTTCTTATCAGTTTAATATCTGATACGTCCCCTATCTGGGGACCATATATTAAATGGATTTTTCGAACAGGGAGATGGAAATAGAGCTTGCTCTGTCCACTCCACGCATTGACCTGGTATTGCAGTATTTCCAGGACCGGTGCACCCTTCCCTTATGTGTTGACTAAAATCAGATTCCAAAAGTGCTATTTGTGTTTGCTATTGTTTTTGTCTTTCTGATGGGATCTCCCCTTTTAATCCCATTATTTCAACACCTGTTGGACAATGCATTTGTACAGTCATGTGTGATAATGAGCTCATTTATTAAATGCAATTAATTAATACATTGCCACCTCTTGTTGTGTGTGTGTGTGTGTGTGTGTGTGTGTGTGTGTGTGTGTGTGTGTGTCTTCTGTGTTTCTGTGTTTCCGGCATTTCACATTGGAACAGCTCATTCACCTTCCTTGTCTTCTCTCCGCCCTCCCTTTTAGGTAAGTTAAAGAGCTGCACCTGAGCCAGCCACTGATTGATGCAGCACCACAGTCAAATAGTGGAGTGGAGTGGAGTAGGGGAACAGCAAACAGCCATTAAAGCAGCCAGCCGCCTACCCGCCACAATGGACCTACCTGTGTACACTAGATGGATGTGATGGAATGTACTGTCGTCCCTACATTTCAAGAAGAAGTAAGAATTGCAGTTGCAACAAACCCTTGCTTGCCTACAAAGAGAGCAGCAATTTGGATTTGTTACTATGTTACCTGGAAGAATAACAAACTGTGCAAGGATGGAGGTTGTAGGAGCAAAGAGAAGTTGTCTGTAAAGTTGGTGGATGCCTATTTTCCATTTTGCAGTCCCTTGTCTCCCTCTTGTGGCCTCCTGGAGGCAAGTAGCTGTGCAAAAAAAAGACAGCCTGGCGGCCGGCTGTTGCAGTGTTGCCCTCTCAGGCAACACTGAGTGACTGACTGAGCCGCACCGTCTTATATAAAGTTCAGACGGAACTTTGCACGTGTCATAGTGGAGCCCTCAGGATTCCAGAGCCAGCTTTCTGACATCATAATGGGGCCTGCCTCAGAGATAAAAGCCTGGGCCCAGGCAGTGTTGGTCAGTGCTGCTCAGCAGGCAGCACCGGACTGGATTGGATTAAAGCTGATACAAGGTGTGAAGGAACAAGGGGTGGCTGTGGGCATGCACTTGCTGCCGCTGCCAGTGTTTATCTGCATGGCAGGAGGGCATTTGGGCGTTGCCAGGAAGGCGTTTTTATGTAGATTCCTCCTCCTCTTTCAGCACTGCATTGTGGTGCAAGCAAAAGAAGCAAATCCTGTCTGGCTTCCTCTCCGGCCTTTATTCACCTCCCTCCCGCTTAGTAGCTGTAAATGTGTGTGAGCCTGCAGGGCCCCATGGAATTGCCTAGGAGTAGGCTGAATCAATCGCTGCAAGGGGTGAACAGCAGTATTAGGCAGGCTCGGTCAACGGCCGGCCCATTCGGGTTATCGCTTCTCGGCCTTTTGGCTAAGATCAAGTGTAGTATCTGTTCTTATCAGTTTAATATCTGATACGTCCCCTATCTGGGGACCATATATTAAATGGATTTTTCGAACAGGGAGATGGAAATAGAGCTTGCTCTGTCCACTCCACGCATTGACCTGGTATTGCAGTATTTCCAGGACCGGTGCACCCTTCCCTTATGTGTTGACTAAAATCAGATTCCAAAAGTGCTATTTGTGTTTGCTATTGTTTTTGTCTTTCTGATGGGATCTCCCCTTTTAATCCCATTATTTCAACACCTGTTGGACAATGCATTTGTACAGTCATGTGTGATAATGAGCTCATTTATTAAATGCAATTAATTAATACATTGCCACCTCTTGTTGTGTGTGTGTGTGTGTGTGTGTGTGTGTGTGTGTGTCTTCTGTGTTTCTGTGTTTCCGGCATTTCACATTGGAACAGCTCATTCACCTTCCTTGTCTTCTCTCCGCCCTCCCTTTTAGGTAAGTTAAAGAGCTGCACCTGAGCCAGCCACTGATTGATGCAGCACCACAGTCAAATAGTGGAGTGGAGTGGAGTAGGGGAACAGCAAACAGCCATTAAAGCAGCCAGCCGCCTACCCGCCACAATGGACCTACCTGTGTACACTAGATGGATGTGATGGAATGTACTGTCGTCCCTACATTTCAAGAAGAAGTAAGAATTGCAGTTGCAACAAACCCTTGCTTGCCTACAAAGAGAGCAGCAATTTGGATTTGTTACTATGTTACCTGGAAGAATAACAAACTGTGCAAGGATGGAGGTTGTAGGAGCAAAGAGAAGTTGTCTGTAAAGTTGGTGGATGCCTATTTTCCATTTTGCAGTCCCTTGTCTCCCTCTTGTGGCCTCCTGGAGGCAAGTAGCTGTGCAAAAAAAAGACAGCCTGGCGGCCGGCTGTTGCAGTGTTGCCCTCTCAGGCAACACTGAGTGACTGACTGAGCCGCACCGTCTTATATAAAGTTCAGACGGAACTTTGCACGTGTCATAGTGGAGCCCTCAGGATTCCAGAGCCAGCTTTCTGACATCATAATGGGGCCTGCCTCAGAGATAAAAGCCTGGGCCCAGGCAGTGTTGGTCAGTGCTGCTCAGCAGGCAGCACCGGACTGGATTGGATTAAAGCTGATACAAGGTGTGAAGGAACAAGGGGTGGCTGTGGGCATGCACTTGCTGCCGCTGCCAGTGTTTATCTGCATGGCAGGAGGGCATTTGGGCGTTGCCAGGAAGGCGTTTTTATGTAGATTCCTCCTCCTCTTTCAGCACTGCATTGTGGTGCAAGCAAAAGAAGCAAATCCTGTCTGGCTTCCTCTCCGGCCTTTATTCACCTCCCTCCCGCTTAGTAGCTGTAAATGTGTGTGAGCCTGCAGGGCCCCATGGAATTGCCTAGGAGTAGGCTGAATCAATCGCTGCAAGGGGTGAACAGCAGTATTAGGCAGGCTCGGTCAACGGCCGGCCCATTCGGGTTATCGCTTCTCGGCCTTTTGGCTAAGATCAAGTGTAGTATCTGTTCTTATCAGTTTAATATCTGATACGTCCCCTATCTGGGGACCATATATTAAATGGATTTTTCGAACAGGGAGATGGAAATAGAGCTTGCTCTGTCCACTCCACGCATTGACCTGGTATTGCAGTATTTCCAGGACCGGTGCACCCTTCCCTTATGTGTTGACTAAAATCAGATTCCAAAAGTGCTATTTGTGTTTGCTATTGTTTTTGTCTTTCTGATGGGATCTCCCCTTTTAATCCCATTATTTCAACACCTGTTGGACAATGCATTTGTACAGTCATGTGTGATAATGAGCTCATTTATTAAATGCAATTAATTAATACATTGCCACCTCTTGTTGTGTGTGTGTGTGTGTGTGTGTGTGTGTGTGTGTGTGTGTGTGTGTGTGTGTGTGTGTGTGTCTTCTGTGTTTCTGTGTTTCCGGCATTTCACATTGGAACAGCTCATTCACCTTCCTTGTCTTCTCTCCGCCCTCCCTTTTAGGTAAGTTAAAGAGCTGCACCTGAGCCAGCCACTGATTGATGCAGCACCACAGTCAAATAGTGGAGTGGAGTGGAGTAGGGGAACAGCAAACAGCCATTAAAGCAGCCAGCCGCCTACCCGCCACAATGGACCTACCTGTGTACACTAGATGGATGTGATGGAATGTACTGTCGTCCCTACATTTCAAGAAGAAGTAAGAATTGCAGTTGCAACAAACCCTTGCTTGCCTACAAAGAGAGCAGCAATTTGGATTTGTTACTATGTTACCTGGAAGAATAACAAACTGTGCAAGGATGGAGGTTGTAGGAGCAAAGAGAAGTTGTCTGTAAAGTTGGTGGATGCCTATTTTCCATTTTGCAGTCCCTTGTCTCCCTCTTGTGGCCTCCTGGAGGCAAGTAGCTGTGCAAAAAAAAGACAGCCTGGCGGCCGGCTGTTGCAGTGTTGCCCTCTCAGGCAACACTGAGTGACTGACTGAGCCGCACCGTCTTATATAAAGTTCAGACGGAACTTTGCACGTGTCATAGTGGAGCCCTCAGGATTCCAGAGCCAGCTTTCTGACATCATAATGGGGCCTGCCTCAGAGATAAAAGCCTGGGCCCAGGCAGTGTTGGTCAGTGCTGCTCAGCAGGCAGCACCGGACTGGATTGGATTAAAGCTGATACAAGGTGTGAAGGAACAAGGGGTGGCTGTGGGCATGCACTTGCTGCCGCTGCCAGTGTTTATCTGCATGGCAGGAGGGCATTTGGGCGTTGCCAGGAAGGCGTTTTTATGTAGATTCCTCCTCCTCTTTCAGCACTGCATTGTGGTGCAAGCAAAAGAAGCAAATCCTGTCTGGCTTCCTCTCCGGCCTTTATTCACCTCCCTCCCGCTTAGTAGCTGTAAATGTGTGTGAGCCTGCAGGGCCCCATGGAATTGCCTAGGAGTAGGCTGAATCAATCGCTGCAAGGGGTGAACAGCAGTATTAGGCAGGCTCGGTCAACGGCCGGCCCATTCGGGTTATCGCTTCTCGGCCTTTTGGCTAAGATCAAGTGTAGTATCTGTTCTTATCAGTCCTTGTAAGGATAGATAGCTCGGAGAACCACTGGGGGCTATAAACACTAGCTTAGCGATCCAAGAGCGTTCCAGACGAAGCCGGCGACGAACTGCGGAGAAGAACCAGCGAAGACGACGATCCAGAAGGGAGAAGCCGCCATCGGGGAAGAAGCTCCGGGAGATCGCTGCCGGGAAGAAGAAGGAGAACTGCGACAGAGACCTTCGGAGAAGAGCCGCTGCTGAAGGGGATCTTTGAAGAAGCTCGGCCGCAGAAGAAGCTCGACGAGGAACCGCTGCGGAAGAAATTTCGTGGAAGAACCTCGGCCAGCAAGGAGAAGATTTGCATAGCTCCGCCCCCTTCGGGAAAGAGCTATCGAAGATCCTCCCCAAGCGACAGGAACAGCTGGAAGAAGCCATGGCCTCAACCAGCAACCCTGCCACCCAGAAGAAGAAGGCTGATGGACCAGGTGAGCCGGCCCAGGCCAGGACATCTCCTCCTGAAGCCTCCTCAAGCCAACAGGCCACCAGGAAGCCGAACCAGGCTGCTCCAACCCTGGAGCCCTGGATGAAGCAGACGGTGGCCCTGAAGCTGAAGGAGGTGGACGGGAGAGTGCCGGACATGACGGAAGAAGTGTTCTGCCAGAAGATGCTCCTGGACCAGGGCTTCGCTAAGCCGGAGACCATCAGCATCCAGGCCTTCATGACCGGGATGTTCTTCGTGACCTTCGCTTCGATCAACATCTGCAGAAGGTACTGGGAGATGGTGAAAGCGGCGAGGCCTGAATCCCCTTTCTCTCGCTTTGTGGGCAACTGCCCTGTCCAAAGAGAGGAAAGGCGGGTGACGGTCTCAATGCGGAACCCACACACCCCCGGCAAAGACATCACCACGCTCCTGAAGCGGTTCTGCACAGTGGTGAGGGAACCCACCCACATCCTGAACGGACTCGGCTTCTGGACTGGCAAGTGGTCGGTAATCGTCCGACTGAACAAGGATTCCAGCGCGGAAGACGGCCTCCAACACCTGCCCCAGTCATTCTCGCTGGGCAACTCCTACGGCCTCATCTACTACCCGGACATGCCGCAGATCTGCAGGAGATGCAGCAAGAAGGGTCATTCGGTGAAGGACTGCAAGGAGGACGCCTGCAAGAACTGCCGGGTAACAGGACACGAGACCAAAGACTGCCCGAAACGGACAATGTGCAACCTCTGCGGACAAGCAGCCCACTCCTACAAGGACTGCCCGAAGAGGGATCGATCCTGGGCAACTGTAGCGGCGAAAGCTCCGGCCAGAGGGAACCCCGCCCCAGCCAGAGCTCCAGCGGCGCAGAAGACCGGGAATAAGAAGGATGGTAAGAAGACGACAGTCCCTCCCCCCCGTCTCCCGGCCCTCCCTCGCCCTACCCTTCCCACCCTCCCTCGCCCGGCCCTCCCCACCCCCCCGTCCCCAACCCCTGTCACCCCCACTGAGGCTCTCACCTTCTCCTACCCACCCATCTCAGTGGTCCTGTCACCTGCACCTCTCCCAACCCAGCCTCCCTTCTCCCCAGCTCCAGCAGCACTAACATCTTCCCCTCCAGCTGCTGGAGTCCTCTCCCTGGAGGATTTTCCCCCTCTTGTCTCCTCAGGTGCCATCCAGAGGAAGAGAAAGGTGAGGGACAGCCCAGCTGCTGAGTCCTCAAAGCGACAAGTCGTGGAAATCTGCGAAGATTCCCTTGCGCAGCAGGAGGAAATGGAGCAGATGGTGGAGGAACTCGTGTCTGAACCTGAGGTCATCGACTTCACAACAGACATCCAGGTGGCTACAATCCTGGAACAATTTTTGTCAGAGGGCCTGCTGGATCTTTCGGACCCGCCAGGAGAGGAGGATCCGCCCGACCGGACTGGTAACTAAGGTGTATCGTTTGCACTAACCTTCTTTATTCTCCCCCATGGCTGCTAAACTTAACATCTTTAGCCTCAATGTGAGGAGTGTTAGAGATAGGACTAGATGTCAGATGGTGCTAACTTTTCTTTCCAAGCAGTCGAGTGATGTATTTATGCTGCAGGAATGTACTCTCCCCTCTTCCAGGTCATACCATCATCTGGCCAGGCAGTGGACCCATGGCCCGTCCTACTGGTCTGGTGGGGGCGACTGTAAGTCTGCAGGGGTTGCCATCCTGATTAGGGGAAGCGTATTTACTGTTGACTCTGTCCAGGAGCTCGCCTGCGGCCGCTTGTTGGTCGTAGACGGTTCCTGGGCAGGAGAGCCGATTAGGCTCATCAACGTGTACGCTCCCCCTATGAAGGCTGAGCGCCTGGAACTATTCCAGACCCTGCGGACCCAGCTCGCCACCACTAGGGCAGTGGTGATGGCCGGGGACTTCAACTGCCCCATCGAAGAGGATGGACGAAGTTCCGGCACTTCAATCAAACTGGATGTCAGTTCCAAACTGCTTATCGAGATGGTAACCGAAGCATCCTTGCAGGACGTTGTGGGCTCCATGGGGATTGGCTCTGTGAACTATTCATGGAGCCGACCCGATGGCTCACTTCGTTCTCGGATTGACTTTGTGTTCACCTCCCGGGCAGTCAAGCAGCATGGGCACTCCATGGTCCCCTGCTTCTTCTCTGACCACAGGGCCATTCTCTTCCAGGGTGCCATCGGCCACGGTTTTCCTCCCGGCCCTGGCTCCTGGAAGCTGAATTGTGCCCTGCTGGAAAGAGAGGAGGTACTGGCGGAACTTAGAGACGCCTATATTGTTTGGAGGAATGATAAAGTTTTCTTTGACAAAACCTGTGACTGGTGGGAATATGTTAAAGTTGAATTTCGTTGTTTCTTTCAGGCAAAAAGTCGTCAACAGGCGTGTGAGAGGAAGAGAGACTTCAGAGAGATGCAGCGTCAGCTGCGATCCCTTCAAGACCTCCTTCAATGCGGCTGGGACGTCAGGAAGGAGCTGGAGGAAGCCAAAAAGGGCCTGAAAAGGCACTTTGAGGAGGAATCCAAGCGAATTGTCTTTCGTTCCAAGGTGGAGAACCTGGAGAAGGGTGAGAAATGTAACTCGTTCTTTTTCAGGAAACTCCATGCCGGCCACACGCCCCTGAAGGAACTTCGAGATGAGACCGGAAACATGCATTCTGGGAAGAAGGAGGTGATGGGAGTCGTCACAGACTACTACCAAAGCCTCTACTCCCGGAAAACCACTGACCCCGAAGCCGCCGATAAATTCCTGTCAGGTATCACTAATCATCTTGATCCTGCAGGTACGGAGGCTATGGATGTACCCCTGACGGTGGAGGAACTGCTCTCTGCCGCTAAATCCTTCAGACCCGGCAGGACCCCGGGCAGTGATGGTCTCCCAGCAGAGCTCTATGTAGCGCTGGGGGACTTGATCAGTCCGGACCTGCTGGAGCTCTATGAGGAGATGGTGGTGGAGGGTAGAATGCCACCGTCCTTGAGAGAAGGCATGATCACGATCTTGTATAAGCGGAAGGGGGAGAGATGTGACCTGAAAAACTGGCGTCCCATCTCTCTCCTGAACGTGGACTACAAGATCCTCGCCAAAGTATTGGCCAACAGACTGAAGGTTGTCATCGGACAGATCATCGGATCGGACCAAACCTGCGGCATTCCTGGCCGTAGGGTGGCCGACAGTCTTGCCCTGGTGAGGGACACGGTGCATTACATGCAAAGCCGCCGTACACACGCGGCCCTGGTCAGTCTGGATCAGGAGAAGGCTTTTGACCGGGTCTCTCACGAATTCATGGGTAAGGCTCTGCGTAGGCTGCGGCTTGGCAGGTTGTTCTGTTTGTATGTTAACCTGATGTATTGCGACATTTACAGCTCGGTGCTGGTGAACGGCTGGAAGACTGACCCCTTTCCTGTATCGTCGGGGGTTAGACAAGGCTGTCCTCTTTCACCTCTCCTTTTTGTTTGTGTTATAGAGCTCTTCGCAGAGGCTATCCGGCAGAATGGAGAGATCAGAGGGATCACCGCACCAGGTCCAGGACACTTCGAGGTCAAATGCTCGCTGTACATGGACGACGTGACCGTCTTCTGCGCTGACCAGAGTTCGGTGACTGCACTCGTCCAGACCTGTGAGGAGTTCGGACGCGCTTCAGGGGCAAAAGTCAACTGCGGGAAGTCGGAAGCCATGCTCTTCGGAAAGTGGTACCTGCCTTCTCCTGCCTCCTTCCCGTTTACTATCAAGCCGGACTTCATCAAAATTCTGGGAGTCTGGTTCGGTAAGGAAGGTGCAGCCCTAAAGTCGTGGGAAGAACGCTTGGCCAAAGTCAACCAAAGGATCGGACTGTGGAGCCTCAGACAACTCACTATTGAGGGCAAAGCAATGGTCCTGCGTAACGAAGTCTTGCCTGTGCTACAATACACTGCACAGGCATGGCCCCCTCTTGCCACCGTCTCGAGGGCCATTACCAGGACTGTGTTTCGCTTCATCTGGGGCTCGAAAATGGACAGAGTAAAGCGGACTGTTATGTACAAGGAGCCCCGCAAAGGTGGGAAGGGTATACCCGACATTCCCACTCTGCTGCGGATCGCTTTTGTATGTGACTGTGTTCGTAGGACTCTGAGGACAGCAAACGGCTCTGCGGGCAAGGCCATGTCCCGCTACTTCCTCCTTCCCCTCTGGCGAGGTTTTGGCTGGGACAAGTGGGACAGCTCCTTCCCTTACAACTGGCACGCTCCCTGGTTCTACGGAGATGTCGTCCGGTTCGTGAGGGAGCATCAACTGGAGGGTCTTAAGCCCGACTTGTGGAAACCTAAGACGATCCACAAGCACATCAGAGCAAAGGACTCACTGGAGTCTGTTCCAGGGCTTCATGCCGACACGTTGGAGACTGTTTGGACTAACGTGTCATCTGGCAGGTTGACCAACGGGCACAAGGACATTTCATGGATGGCCATCCAGGGAGGACTGCCTCTTAGGTCATTCATGCATGCCCGCAACCTGTGCAAGACCCGGTACTGCCCCAGGTGCCCCTTCACGGAGGAAACATCTTTGCACATTTTCTGGCAGTGCCCCTTTGCACAGGGTCTGTTGAAAGCCTTGGAACATGAACTCAAGGACTCAGTACCCAGGAACAGACTGTCGTACCGCTCGGTACTTTATGGACTATTTCCTGGGAATACCACGGATGGAGCAATCCAGGAAGCCTGGCGCCTTATGAACTGCTTTAAGGACGCTATATGGTTTGCCAGGAACCGTCTGATTTTGCGGAGAGAGAGTGTGTCCGTCCAGGACTGCCGCAGGCTGATCCACAGCCTGCTCAGAGACTATTCCACCTGGGACAGCCCGGACGTCGATGAGGAAGAGGACTGATACTCCCCTTCCCCCCACTCTCCCTTCTTGTGTGTTGTCTTTCAATAAAGCTTCGGGCCTGTGATTTCCCCCTTCCCTATCCCCTCCTACCCACTCCCCTATCCCATCACTTGTCTGTAATGCTTTGTTGTTTGGCTTTAGTGAATGCAAGAATGATTAGTGTAGCATGTGGTGTAATGTATAGCATAGGCTAGCCTGTACTGTGTATTATACTGTCATGTTATGTTTGACGACTGTTATTATTTATTATTTGCTGCTTCATGGCTTGCGCTGCGTCGCAGTAATGTTTGTATGATGACGATTGATTGTCAATAAAGCATTTTTCAATCAAAAAATCTGTTCTTATCAGTTTAATATCTGATACGTCCCCTATCTGGGGACCATATATTAAATGGATTTTTCGAACAGGGAGATGGAAATAGAGCTTGCTCTGTCCACTCCACGCATTGACCTGGTATTGCAGTATTTCCAGGACCGGTGCACCCTTCCCTTATGTGTTGACTAAAATCAGATTCCAAAAGTGCTATTTGTGTTTGCTATTGTTTTTGTCTTTCTGATGGGATCTCCCCTTTTAATCCCATTATTTCAACACCTGTTGGACAATGCATTTGTACAGTCATGTGTGATAATGAGCTCATTTATTAAATGCAATTAATTAATACATTGCCACCTCTTGTTGTGTGTGTGTGTGTGTGTGTGTGTGTGTGTGTGTGTGTGTGTGTGTGTGTGTGTGTGTGTGTGTCTTCTGTGTTTCTGTGTTTCCGGCATTTCACATTGGAACAGCTCATTCACCTTCCTTGTCTTCTCTCCGCCCTCCCTTTTAGGTAAGTTAAAGAGCTGCACCTGAGCCAGCCACTGATTGATGCAGCACCACAGTCAAATAGTGGAGTGGAGTGGAGTAGGGGAACAGCAAACAGCCATTAAAGCAGCCAGCCGCCTACCCGCCACAATGGACCTACCTGTGTACACTAGATGGATGTGATGGAATGTACTGTCGTCCCTACATTTCAAGAAGAAGTAAGAATTGCAGTTGCAACAAACCCTTGCTTGCCTACAAAGAGAGCAGCAATTTGGATTTGTTACTATGTTACCTGGAAGAATAACAAACTGTGCAAGGATGGAGGTTGTAGGAGCAAAGAGAAGTTGTCTGTAAAGTTGGTGGATGCCTATTTTCCATTTTGCAGTCCCTTGTCTCCCTCTTGTGGCCTCCTGGAGGCAAGTAGCTGTGCAAAAAAAAGACAGCCTGGCGGCCGGCTGTTGCAGTGTTGCCCTCTCAGGCAACACTGAGTGACTGACTGAGCCGCACCGTCTTATATAAAGTTCAGACGGAACTTTGCACGTGTCATAGTGGAGCCCTCAGGATTCCAGAGCCAGCTTTCTGACATCATAATGGGGCCTGCCTCAGAGATAAAAGCCTGGGCCCAGGCAGTGTTGGTCAGTGCTGCTCAGCAGGCAGCACCGGACTGGATTGGATTAAAGCTGATACAAGGTGTGAAGGAACAAGGGGTGGCTGTGGGCATGCACTTGCTGCCGCTGCCAGTGTTTATCTGCATGGCAGGAGGGCATTTGGGCGTTGCCAGGAAGGCGTTTTTATGTAGATTCCTCCTCCTCTTTCAGCACTGCATTGTGGTGCAAGCAAAAGAAGCAAATCCTGTCTGGCTTCCTCTCCGGCCTTTATTCACCTCCCTCCCGCTTAGTAGCTGTAAATGTGTGTGAGCCTGCAGGGCCCCATGGAATTGCCTAGGAGTAGGCTGAATCAATCGCTGCAAGGGGTGAACAGCAGTATTAGGCAGGCTCGGTCAACGGCCGGCCCATTCGGGTTATCGCTTCTCGGCCTTTTGGCTAAGATCAAGTGTAGTATCTGTTCTTATCAGTTTAATATCTGATACGTCCCCTATCTGGGGACCATATATTAAATGGATTTTTCGAACAGGGAGATGGAAATAGAGCTTGCTCTGTCCACTCCACGCATTGACCTGGTATTGCAGTATTTCCAGGACCGGTGCACCCTTCCCTTATGTGTTGACTAAAATCAGATTCCAAAAGTGCTATTTGTGTTTGCTATTGTTTTTGTCTTTCTGATGGGATCTCCCCTTTTAATCCCATTATTTCAACACCTGTTGGACAATGCATTTGTACAGTCATGTGTGATAATGAGCTCATTTATTAAATGCAATTAATTAATACATTGCCACCTCTTGTTGTGTGTGTGTGTGTGTGTGTGTGTGTGTGTGTGTGTGTGTGTGTGTGTGTGTGTGTCTTCTGTGTTTCTGTGTTTCCGGCATTTCACATTGGAACAGCTCATTCACCTTCCTTGTCTTCTCTCCGCCCTCCCTTTTAGGTAAGTTAAAGAGCTGCACCTGAGCCAGCCACTGATTGATGCAGCACCACAGTCAAATAGTGGAGTGGAGTGGAGTAGGGGAACAGCAAACAGCCATTAAAGCAGCCAGCCGCCTACCCGCCACAATGGACCTACCTGTGTACACTAGATGGATGTGATGGAATGTACTGTCGTCCCTACATTTCAAGAAGAAGTAAGAATTGCAGTTGCAACAAACCCTTGCTTGCCTACAAAGAGAGCAGCAATTTGGATTTGTTACTATGTTACCTGGAAGAATAACAAACTGTGCAAGGATGGAGGTTGTAGGAGCAAAGAGAAGTTGTCTGTAAAGTTGGTGGATGCCTATTTTCCATTTTGCAGTCCCTTGTCTCCCTCTTGTGGCCTCCTGGAGGCAAGTAGCTGTGCAAAAAAAAGACAGCCTGGCGGCCGGCTGTTGCAGTGTTGCCCTCTCAGGCAACACTGAGTGACTGACTGAGCCGCACCGTCTTATATAAAGTTCAGACGGAACTTTGCACGTGTCATAGTGGAGCCCTCAGGATTCCAGAGCCAGCTTTCTGACATCATAATGGGGCCTGCCTCAGAGATAAAAGCCTGGGCCCAGGCAGTGTTGGTCAGTGCTGCTCAGCAGGCAGCACCGGACTGGATTGGATTAAAGCTGATACAAGGTGTGAAGGAACAAGGGGTGGCTGTGGGCATGCACTTGCTGCCGCTGCCAGTGTTTATCTGCATGGCAGGAGGGCATTTGGGCGTTGCCAGGAAGGCGTTTTTATGTAGATTCCTCCTCCTCTTTCAGCACTGCATTGTGGTGCAAGCAAAAGAAGCAAATCCTGTCTGGCTTCCTCTCCGGCCTTTATTCACCTCCCTCCCGCTTAGTAGCTGTAAATGTGTGTGAGCCTGCAGGGCCCCATGGAATTGCCTAGGAGTAGGCTGAATCAATCGCTGCAAGGGGTGAACAGCAGTATTAGGCAGGCTCGGTCAACGGCCGGCCCATTCGGGTTATCGCTTCTCGGCCTTTTGGCTAAGATCAAGTGTAGTATCTGTTCTTATCAGTTTAATATCTGATACGTCCCCTATCTGGGGACCATATATTAAATGGATTTTTCGAACAGGGAGATGGAAATAGAGCTTGCTCTGTCCACTCCACGCATTGACCTGGTATTGCAGTATTTCCAGGACCGGTGCACCCTTCCCTTATGTGTTGACTAAAATCAGATTCCAAAAGTGCTATTTGTGTTTGCTATTGTTTTTGTCTTTCTGATGGGATCTCCCCTTTTAATCCCATTATTTCAACACCTGTTGGACAATGCATTTGTACAGTCATGTGTGATAATGAGCTCATTTATTAAATGCAATTAATTAATACATTGCCACCTCTTGTTGTGTGTGTGTGTGTGTGTGTGTGTGTGTGTGTGTGTGTGTGTGTGTGTGTGTGTGTGTGTGTGTGTCTTCTGTGTTTCTGTGTTTCCGGCATTTCACATTGGAACAGCTCATTCACCTTCCTTGTCTTCTCTCCGCCCTCCCTTTTAGGTAAGTTAAAGAGCTGCACCTGAGCCAGCCACTGATTGATGCAGCACCACAGTCAAATAGTGGAGTGGAGTGGAGTAGGGGAACAGCAAACAGCCATTAAAGCAGCCAGCCGCCTACCCGCCACAATGGACCTACCTGTGTACACTAGATGGATGTGATGGAATGTACTGTCGTCCCTACATTTCAAGAAGAAGTAAGAATTGCAGTTGCAACAAACCCTTGCTTGCCTACAAAGAGAGCAGCAATTTGGATTTGTTACTATGTTACCTGGAAGAATAACAAACTGTGCAAGGATGGAGGTTGTAGGAGCAAAGAGAAGTTGTCTGTAAAGTTGGTGGATGCCTATTTTCCATTTTGCAGTCCCTTGTCTCCCTCTTGTGGCCTCCTGGAGGCAAGTAGCTGTGCAAAAAAAAGACAGCCTGGCGGCCGGCTGTTGCAGTGTTGCCCTCTCAGGCAACACTGAGTGACTGACTGAGCCGCACCGTCTTATATAAAGTTCAGACGGAACTTTGCACGTGTCATAGTGGAGCCCTCAGGATTCCAGAGCCAGCTTTCTGACATCATAATGGGGCCTGCCTCAGAGATAAAAGCCTGGGCCCAGGCAGTGTTGGTCAGTGCTGCTCAGCAGGCAGCACCGGACTGGATTGGATTAAAGCTGATACAAGGTGTGAAGGAACAAGGGGTGGCTGTGGGCATGCACTTGCTGCCGCTGCCAGTGTTTATCTGCATGGCAGGAGGGCATTTGGGCGTTGCCAGGAAGGCGTTTTTATGTAGATTCCTCCTCCTCTTTCAGCACTGCATTGTGGTGCAAGCAAAAGAAGCAAATCCTGTCTGGCTTCCTCTCCGGCCTTTATTCACCTCCCTCCCGCTTAGTAGCTGTAAATGTGTGTGAGCCTGCAGGGCCCCATGGAATTGCCTAGGAGTAGGCTGAATCAATCGCTGCAAGGGGTGAACAGCAGTATTAGGCAGGCTCGGTCAACGGCCGGCCCATTCGGGTTATCGCTTCTCGGCCTTTTGGCTAAGATCAAGTGTAGTATCTGTTCTTATCAGTTTAATATCTGATACGTCCCCTATCTGGGGACCATATATTAAATGGATTTTTCGAACAGGGAGATGGAAATAGAGCTTGCTCTGTCCACTCCACGCATTGACCTGGTATTGCAGTATTTCCAGGACCGGTGCACCCTTCCCTTATGTGTTGACTAAAATCAGATTCCAAAAGTGCTATTTGTGTTTGCTATTGTTTTTGTCTTTCTGATGGGATCTCCCCTTTTAATCCCATTATTTCAACACCTGTTGGACAATGCATTTGTACAGTCATGTGTGATAATGAGCTCATTTATTAAATGCAATTAATTAATACATTGCCACCTCTTGTTGTGTGTGTGTGTGTGTGTGTGTGTGTGTGTGTGTGTGTGTGTGTGTGTGTGTGTGTGTGTGTGTGTGTGTCTTCTGTGTTTCTGTGTTTCCGGCATTTCACATTGGAACAGCTCATTCACCTTCCTTGTCTTCTCTCCGCCCTCCCTTTTAGGTAAGTTAAAGAGCTGCACCTGAGCCAGCCACTGATTGATGCAGCACCACAGTCAAATAGTGGAGTGGAGTGGAGTAGGGGAACAGCAAACAGCCATTAAAGCAGCCAGCCGCCTACCCGCCACAATGGACCTACCTGTGTACACTAGATGGATGTGATGGAATGTACTGTCGTCCCTACATTTCAAGAAGAAGTAAGAATTGCAGTTGCAACAAACCCTTGCTTGCCTACAAAGAGAGCAGCAATTTGGATTTGTTACTATGTTACCTGGAAGAATAACAAACTGTGCAAGGATGGAGGTTGTAGGAGCAAAGAGAAGTTGTCTGTAAAGTTGGTGGATGCCTATTTTCCATTTTGCAGTCCCTTGTCTCCCTCTTGTGGCCTCCTGGAGGCAAGTAGCTGTGCAAAAAAAAGACAGCCTGGCGGCCGGCTGTTGCAGTGTTGCCCTCTCAGGCAACACTGAGTGACTGACTGAGCCGCACCGTCTTATATAAAGTTCAGACGGAACTTTGCACGTGTCATAGTGGAGCCCTCAGGATTCCAGAGCCAGCTTTCTGACATCATAATGGGGCCTGCCTCAGAGATAAAAGCCTGGGCCCAGGCAGTGTTGGTCAGTGCTGCTCAGCAGGCAGCACCGGACTGGATTGGATTAAAGCTGATACAAGGTGTGAAGGAACAAGGGGTGGCTGTGGGCATGCACTTGCTGCCGCTGCCAGTGTTTATCTGCATGGCAGGAGGGCATTTGGGCGTTGCCAGGAAGGCGTTTTTATGTAGATTCCTCCTCCTCTTTCAGCACTGCATTGTGGTGCAAGCAAAAGAAGCAAATCCTGTCTGGCTTCCTCTCCGGCCTTTATTCACCTCCCTCCCGCTTAGTAGCTGTAAATGTGTGTGAGCCTGCAGGGCCCCATGGAATTGCCTAGGAGTAGGCTGAATCAATCGCTGCAAGGGGTGAACAGCAGTATTAGGCAGGCTCGGTCAACGGCCGGCCCATTCGGGTTATCGCTTCTCGGCCTTTTGGCTAAGATCAAGTGTAGTATCTGTTCTTATCAGTTTAATATCTGATACGTCCCCTATCTGGGGACCATATATTAAATGGATTTTTCGAACAGGGAGATGGAAATAGAGCTTGCTCTGTCCACTCCACGCATTGACCTGGTATTGCAGTATTTCCAGGACCGGTGCACCCTTCCCTTATGTGTTGACTAAAATCAGATTCCAAAAGTGCTATTTGTGTTTGCTATTGTTTTTGTCTTTCTGATGGGATCTCCCCTTTTAATCCCATTATTTCAACACCTGTTGGACAATGCATTTGTACAGTCATGTGTGATAATGAGCTCATTTATTAAATGCAATTAATTAATACATTGCCACCTCTTGTTGTGTGTGTGTGTGTGTGTGTGTGTGTGTGTGTGTGTGTGTGTGTGTGTGTGTGTGTGTGTGTGTGTGTGTCTTCTGTGTTTCTGTGTTTCCGGCATTTCACATTGGAACAGCTCATTCACCTTCCTTGTCTTCTCTCCGCCCTCCCTTTTAGGTAAGTTAAAGAGCTGCACCTGAGCCAGCCACTGATTGATGCAGCACCACAGTCAAATAGTGGAGTGGAGTGGAGTAGGGGAACAGCAAACAGCCATTAAAGCAGCCAGCCGCCTACCCGCCACAATGGACCTACCTGTGTACACTAGATGGATGTGATGGAATGTACTGTCGTCCCTACATTTCAAGAAGAAGTAAGAATTGCAGTTGCAACAAACCCTTGCTTGCCTACAAAGAGAGCAGCAATTTGGATTTGTTACTATGTTACCTGGAAGAATAACAAACTGTGCAAGGATGGAGGTTGTAGGAGCAAAGAGAAGTTGTCTGTAAAGTTGGTGGATGCCTATTTTCCATTTTGCAGTCCCTTGTCTCCCTCTTGTGGCCTCCTGGAGGCAAGTAGCTGTGCAAAAAAAAGACAGCCTGGCGGCCGGCTGTTGCAGTGTTGCCCTCTCAGGCAACACTGAGTGACTGACTGAGCCGCACCGTCTTATATAAAGTTCAGACGGAACTTTGCACGTGTCATAGTGGAGCCCTCAGGATTCCATTCCAGAGCCAGCTTTCTGACATCATAATGGGGCCTGCCTCAGAGATAAAAGCCTGGGCCCAGGCAGTGTTGGTCAGTGCTGCTCAGCAGGCAGCACCGGACTGGATTGGATTAAAGCTGATACAAGGTGTGAAGGAACAAGGGGTGGCTGTGGGCATGCACTTGCTGCCGCTGCCAGTGTTTATCTGCATGGCAGGAGGGCATTTGGGCGTTGCCAGGAAGGCGTTTTTATGTAGATTCCTCCTCCTCTTTCAGCACTGCATTGTGGTGCAAGCAAAAGAAGCAAATCCTGTCTGGCTTCCTCTCCGGCCTTTATTCACCTCCCTCCCGCTTAGTAGCTGTAAATGTGTGTGAGCCTGCAGGGCCCCATGGAATTGCCTAGGAGTAGGCTGAATCAATCGCTGCAAGGGGTGAACAGCAGTATTAGGCAGGCTCGGTCAACGGCCGGCCCATTCGGGTTATCGCTTCTCGGCCTTTTGGCTAAGATCAAGTGTAGTACCTGCTCAAGCTGAGGTTAGTAATCATCCCTGCCGGTGGTACGTGGGCCATCGTAGGGGGATGACAGAACGCCGAGGTGAGGGCAGGGAACCACAACGGTCATCGCTCTGGTGTACGCATTTGGTTTAAAGGTACCATTTGTAGGTGACCAGGCGACCGCCGGATCGAGGTCATTAGGCCGGGTAGTTTGGAAGCCCGAGTTGCTATGTGCCCCAGGGCTGGTGACCCTGGGGTGCCCTAACTCACTGGGGGTGGGATCCCACTGAGTGAAGGCACACTTGCACGCACTCTCTTTCACGCTATATGAGCACACACCTTTATTCTCCCGGCCTTCTGGCTGGGAGATGAGGAATTTTTTATACCTGGCGGATGTCCAGGCTGTATCACAGCGCACATCCACTTATTTAATTTTGTTTTTCACTGTGTGTTTGTCACGTTTGTCACAAGGATTTTGGGATGCGGTGCCCTTTTGGGACCCTCCTGAGGTCTAGGGGGAAAATGTGTGGCCTTCTGGTTCCTTTTTCCCCTGCAACCCGGCCTCCCTTCTTCGGAGGGGAGGTGCAACTAGGATGCAGGCTCCTAGGTGGACACTGGGGTGGCAGCCCAGGTAGAAGCCTAGGAGTGTGTTTGGGTCTCCCTAAGCTTCGGCGAGGGGGGACCATCGATCCTTGATCCTCTAGGCCTATGGTTTGGAGGGTCAGGGAATGGTTATGCGGGGCCTCTCTCTTTTAAGAGAAGGGCTGCGATAGACCGCATCCTTGTGCACTTTTTGTGTGGCACCTCTGCACTTTTTATGCACTTGGGTGATAGAAAGCACGACTCGGGCTTTAAAAAAAAAAAAAAAAAAAAAAATCTGTTCTTATCAGTTTAATATCTGATACGTCCCCTATCTGGGGACCATATATTAAATGGATTTTTCGAACAGGGAGATGGAAATAGAGCTTGCTCTGTCCACTCCACGCATTGACCTGGTATTGCAGTATTTCCAGGACCGGTGCACCCTTCCCTTATGTGTTGACTAAAATCAGATTCCAAAAGTGCTATTTGTGTTTGCTATTGTTTTTGTCTTTCTGATGGGATCTCCCCTTTTAATCCCATTATTTCAACACCTGTTGGACAATGCATTTGTACAGTCATGTGTGATAATGAGCTCATTTATTAAATGCAATTAATTAATACATTGCCACCTCTTGTTGTGTGTGTGTGTGTGTGTGTGTGTGTGTGTGTGTGTGTGTGTGTGTGTGTGTGTGTGTGTGTGTGTCTTCTGTGTTTCTGTGTTTCCGGCATTTCACATTGGAACAGCTCATTCACCTTCCTTGTCTTCTCTCCGCCCTCCCTTTTAGGTAAGTTAAAGAGCTGCACCTGAGCCAGCCACTGATTGATGCAGCACCACAGTCAAATAGTGGAGTGGAGTGGAGTAGGGGAACAGCAAACAGCCATTAAAGCAGCCAGCCGCCTACCCGCCACAATGGACCTACCTGTGTACACTAGATGGATGTGATGGAATGTACTGTCGTCCCTACATTTCAAGAAGAAGTAAGAATTGCAGTTGCAACAAACCCTTGCTTGCCTACAAAGAGAGCAGCAATTTGGATTTGTTACTATGTTACCTGGAAGAATAACAAACTGTGCAAGGATGGAGGTTGTAGGAGCAAAGAGAAGTTGTCTGTAAAGTTGGTGGATGCCTATTTTCCATTTTGCAGTCCCTTGTCTCCCTCTTGTGGCCTCCTGGAGGCAAGTAGCTGTGCAAAAAAAAGACAGCCTGGCGGCCGGCTGTTGCAGTGTTGCCCTCTCAGGCAACACTGAGTGACTGACTGAGCCGCACCGTCTTATATAAAGTTCAGACGGAACTTTGCACGTGTCATAGTGGAGCCCTCAGGATTCCAGAGCCAGCTTTCTGACATCATAATGGGGCCTGCCTCAGAGATAAAAGCCTGGGCCCAGGCAGTGTTGGTCAGTGCTGCTCAGCAGGCAGCACCGGACTGGATTGGATTAAAGCTGATACAAGGTGTGAAGGAACAAGGGGTGGCTGTGGGCATGCACTTGCTGCCGCTGCCAGTGTTTATCTGCATGGCAGGAGGGCATTTGGGCGTTGCCAGGAAGGCGTTTTTATGTAGATTCCTCCTCCTCTTTCAGCACTGCATTGTGGTGCAAGCAAAAGAAGCAAATCCTGTCTGGCTTCCTCTCCGGCCTTTATTCACCTCCCTCCCGCTTAGTAGCTGTAAATGTGTGTGAGCCTGCAGGGCCCCATGGAATTGCCTAGGAGTAGGCTGAATCAATCGCTGCAAGGGGTGAACAGCAGTATTAGGCAGGCTCGGTCAACGGCCGGCCCATTCGGGTTATCGCTTCTCGGCCTTTTGGCTAAGATCAAGTGTAGTATCTGTTCTTATCAGTTTAATATCTGATACGTCCCCTATCTGGGGACCATATATTAAATGGATTTTTCGAACAGGGAGATGGAAATAGAGCTTGCTCTGTCCACTCCACGCATTGACCTGGTATTGCAGTATTTCCAGGACCGGTGCACCCTTCCCTTATGTGTTGACTAAAATCAGATTCCAAAAGTGCTATTTGTGTTTGCTATTGTTTTTGTCTTTCTGATGGGATCTCCCCTTTTAATCCCATTATTTCAACACCTGTTGGACAATGCATTTGTACAGTCATGTGTGATAATGAGCTCATTTATTAAATGCAATTAATTAATACATTGCCACCTCTTGTTGTGTGTGTGTGTGTGTGTGTGTGTGTGTGTGTGTGTGTGTGTGTGTGTGTGTGTGTGTGTCTTCTGTGTTTCTGTGTTTCCGGCATTTCACATTGGAACAGCTCATTCACCTTCCTTGTCTTCTCTCCGCCCTCCCTTTTAGGTAAGTTAAAGAGCTGCACCTGAGCCAGCCACTGATTGATGCAGCACCACAGTCAAATAGTGGAGTGGAGTGGAGTAGGGGAACAGCAAACAGCCATTAAAGCAGCCAGCCGCCTACCCGCCACAATGGACCTACCTGTGTACACTAGATGGATGTGATGGAATGTACTGTCGTCCCTACATTTCAAGAAGAAGTAAGAATTGCAGTTGCAACAAACCCTTGCTTGCCTACAAAGAGAGCAGCAATTTGGATTTGTTACTATGTTACCTGGAAGAATAACAAACTGTGCAAGGATGGAGGTTGTAGGAGCAAAGAGAAGTTGTCTGTAAAGTTGGTGGATGCCTATTTTCCATTTTGCAGTCCCTTGTCTCCCTCTTGTGGCCTCCTGGAGGCAAGTAGCTGTGCAAAAAAAAGACAGCCTGGCGGCCGGCTGTTGCAGTGTTGCCCTCTCAGGCAACACTGAGTGACTGACTGAGCCGCACCGTCTTATATAAAGTTCAGACGGAACTTTGCACGTGTCATAGTGGAGCCCTCAGGATTCCAGAGCCAGCTTTCTGACATCATAATGGGGCCTGCCTCAGAGATAAAAGCCTGGGCCCAGGCAGTGTTGGTCAGTGCTGCTCAGCAGGCAGCACCGGACTGGATTGGATTAAAGCTGATACAAGGTGTGAAGGAACAAGGGGTGGCTGTGGGCATGCACTTGCTGCCGCTGCCAGTGTTTATCTGCATGGCAGGAGGGCATTTGGGCGTTGCCAGGAAGGCGTTTTTATGTAGATTCCTCCTCCTCTTTCAGCACTGCATTGTGGTGCAAGCAAAAGAAGCAAATCCTGTCTGGCTTCCTCTCCGGCCTTTATTCACCTCCCTCCCGCTTAGTAGCTGTAAATGTGTGTGAGCCTGCAGGGCCCCATGGAATTGCCTAGGAGTAGGCTGAATCAATCGCTGCAAGGGGTGAACAGCAGTATTAGGCAGGCTCGGTCAACGGCCGGCCCATTCGGGTTATCGCTTCTCGGCCTTTTGGCTAAGATCAAGTGTAGTATCTGTTCTTATCAGTTTAATATCTGATACGTCCCCTATCTGGGGACCATATATTAAATGGATTTTTCGAACAGGGAGATGGAAATAGAGCTTGCTCTGTCCACTCCACGCATTGACCTGGTATTGCAGTATTTCCAGGACCGGTGCACCCTTCCCTTATGTGTTGACTAAAATCAGATTCCAAAAGTGCTATTTGTGTTTGCTATTGTTTTTGTCTTTCTGATGGGATCTCCCCTTTTAATCCCATTATTTCAACACCTGTTGGACAATGCATTTGTACAGTCATGTGTGATAATGAGCTCATTTATTAAATGCAATTAATTAATACATTGCCACCTCTTGTTGTGTGTGTGTGTGTGTGTGTGTGTGTGTGTGTGTGTGTGTGTGTGTGTGTGTGTGTGTGTGTGTGTGTCTTCTGTGTTTCTGTGTTTCCGGCATTTCACATTGGAACAGCTCATTCACCTTCCTTGTCTTCTCTCCGCCCTCCCTTTTAGGTAAGTTAAAGAGCTGCACCTGAGCCAGCCACTGATTGATGCAGCACCACAGTCAAATAGTGGAGTGGAGTGGAGTAGGGGAACAGCAAACAGCCATTAAAGCAGCCAGCCGCCTACCCGCCACAATGGACCTACCTGTGTACACTAGATGGATGTGATGGAATGTACTGTCGTCCCTACATTTCAAGAAGAAGTAAGAATTGCAGTTGCAACAAACCCTTGCTTGCCTACAAAGAGAGCAGCAATTTGGATTTGTTACTATGTTACCTGGAAGAATAACAAACTGTGCAAGGATGGAGGTTGTAGGAGCAAAGAGAAGTTGTCTGTAAAGTTGGTGGATGCCTATTTTCCATTTTGCAGTCCCTTGTCTCCCTCTTGTGGCCTCCTGGAGGCAAGTAGCTGTGCAAAAAAAAGACAGCCTGGCGGCCGGCTGTTGCAGTGTTGCCCTCTCAGGCAACACTGAGTGACTGACTGAGCCGCACCGTCTTATATAAAGTTCAGACGGAACTTTGCACGTGTCATAGTGGAGCCCTCAGGATTCCAGAGCCAGCTTTCTGACATCATAATGGGGCCTGCCTCAGAGATAAAAGCCTGGGCCCAGGCAGTGTTGGTCAGTGCTGCTCAGCAGGCAGCACCGGACTGGATTGGATTAAAGCTGATACAAGGTGTGAAGGAACAAGGGGTGGCTGTGGGCATGCACTTGCTGCCGCTGCCAGTGTTTATCTGCATGGCAGGAGGGCATTTGGGCGTTGCCAGGAAGGCGTTTTTATGTAGATTCCTCCTCCTCTTTCAGCACTGCATTGTGGTGCAAGCAAAAGAAGCAAATCCTGTCTGGCTTCCTCTCCGGCCTTTATTCACCTCCCTCCCGCTTAGTAGCTGTAAATGTGTGTGAGCCTGCAGGGCCCCATGGAATTGCCTAGGAGTAGGCTGAATCAATCGCTGCAAGGGGTGAACAGCAGTATTAGGCAGGCTCGGTCAACGGCCGGCCCATTCGGGTTATCGCTTCTCGGCCTTTTGGCTAAGATCAAGTGTAGTATCTGTTCTTATCAGTTTAATATCTGATACGTCCCCTATCTGGGGACCATATATTAAATGGATTTTTCGAACAGGGAGATGGAAATAGAGCTTGCTCTGTCCACTCCACGCATTGACCTGGTATTGCAGTATTTCCAGGACCGGTGCACCCTTCCCTTATGTGTTGACTAAAATCAGATTCCAAAAGTGCTATTTGTGTTTGCTATTGTTTTTGTCTTTCTGATGGGATCTCCCCTTTTAATCCCATTATTTCAACACCTGTTGGACAATGCATTTGTACAGTCATGTGTGATAATGAGCTCATTTATTAAATGCAATTAATTAATACATTGCCACCTCTTGTTGTGTGTGTGTGTGTGTGTGTGTGTGTGTGTGTGTGTGTGTGTGTGTGTGTGTGTGTCTTCTGTGTTTCTGTGTTTCCGGCATTTCACATTGGAACAGCTCATTCACCTTCCTTGTCTTCTCTCCGCCCTCCCTTTTAGGTAAGTTAAAGAGCTGCACCTGAGCCAGCCACTGATTGATGCAGCACCACAGTCAAATAGTGGAGTGGAGTGGAGTAGGGGAACAGCAAACAGCCATTAAAGCAGCCAGCCGCCTACCCGCCACAATGGACCTACCTGTGTACACTAGATGGATGTGATGGAATGTACTGTCGTCCCTACATTTCAAGAAGAAGTAAGAATTGCAGTTGCAACAAACCCTTGCTTGCCTACAAAGAGAGCAGCAATTTGGATTTGTTACTATGTTACCTGGAAGAATAACAAACTGTGCAAGGATGGAGGTTGTAGGAGCAAAGAGAAGTTGTCTGTAAAGTTGGTGGATGCCTATTTTCCATTTTGCAGTCCCTTGTCTCCCTCTTGTGGCCTCCTGGAGGCAAGTAGCTGTGCAAAAAAAAGACAGCCTGGCGGCCGGCTGTTGCAGTGTTGCCCTCTCAGGCAACACTGAGTGACTGACTGAGCCGCACCGTCTTATATAAAGTTCAGACGGAACTTTGCACGTGTCATAGTGGAGCCCTCAGGATTCCAGAGCCAGCTTTCTGACATCATAATGGGGCCTGCCTCAGAGATAAAAGCCTGGGCCCAGGCAGTGTTGGTCAGTGCTGCTCAGCAGGCAGCACCGGACTGGATTGGATTAAAGCTGATACAAGGTGTGAAGGAACAAGGGGTGGCTGTGGGCATGCACTTGCTGCCGCTGCCAGTGTTTATCTGCATGGCAGGAGGGCATTTGGGCGTTGCCAGGAAGGCGTTTTTATGTAGATTCCTCCTCCTCTTTCAGCACTGCATTGTGGTGCAAGCAAAAGAAGCAAATCCTGTCTGGCTTCCTCTCCGGCCTTTATTCACCTCCCTCCCGCTTAGTAGCTGTAAATGTGTGTGAGCCTGCAGGGCCCCATGGAATTGCCTAGGAGTAGGCTGAATCAATCGCTGCAAGGGGTGAACAGCAGTATTAGGCAGGCTCGGTCAACGGCCGGCCCATTCGGGTTATCGCTTCTCGGCCTTTTGGCTAAGATCAAGTGTAGTATCTGTTCTTATCAGTTTAATATCTGATACGTCCCCTATCTGGGGACCATATATTAAATGGATTTTTCGAACAGGGAGATGGAAATAGAGCTTGCTCTGTCCACTCCACGCATTGACCTGGTATTGCAGTATTTCCAGGACCGGTGCACCCTTCCCTTATGTGTTGACTAAAATCAGATTCCAAAAGTGCTATTTGTGTTTGCTATTGTTTTTGTCTTTCTGATGGGATCTCCCCTTTTAATCCCATTATTTCAACACCTGTTGGACAATGCATTTGTACAGTCATGTGTGATAATGAGCTCATTTATTAAATGCAATTAATTAATACATTGCCACCTCTTGTTGTGTGTGTGTGTGTGTGTGTGTGTGTGTGTGTGTGTGTGTGTGTGTCTTCTGTGTTTCTGTGTTTCCGGCATTTCACATTGGAACAGCTCATTCACCTTCCTTGTCTTCTCTCCGCCCTCCCTTTTAGGTAAGTTAAAGAGCTGCACCTGAGCCAGCCACTGATTGATGCAGCACCACAGTCAAATAGTGGAGTGGAGTGGAGTAGGGGAACAGCAAACAGCCATTAAAGCAGCCAGCCGCCTACCCGCCACAATGGACCTACCTGTGTACACTAGATGGATGTGATGGAATGTACTGTCGTCCCTACATTTCAAGAAGAAGTAAGAATTGCAGTTGCAACAAACCCTTGCTTGCCTACAAAGAGAGCAGCAATTTGGATTTGTTACTATGTTACCTGGAAGAATAACAAACTGTGCAAGGATGGAGGTTGTAGGAGCAAAGAGAAGTTGTCTGTAAAGTTGGTGGATGCCTATTTTCCATTTTGCAGTCCCTTGTCTCCCTCTTGTGGCCTCCTGGAGGCAAGTAGCTGTGCAAAAAAAAGACAGCCTGGCGGCCGGCTGTTGCAGTGTTGCCCTCTCAGGCAACACTGAGTGACTGACTGAGCCGCACCGTCTTATATAAAGTTCAGACGGAACTTTGCACGTGTCATAGTGGAGCCCTCAGGATTCCAGAGCCAGCTTTCTGACATCATAATGGGGCCTGCCTCAGAGATAAAAGCCTGGGCCCAGGCAGTGTTGGTCAGTGCTGCTCAGCAGGCAGCACCGGACTGGATTGGATTAAAGCTGATACAAGGTGTGAAGGAACAAGGGGTGGCTGTGGGCATGCACTTGCTGCCGCTGCCAGTGTTTATCTGCATGGCAGGAGGGCATTTGGGCGTTGCCAGGAAGGCGTTTTTATGTAGATTCCTCCTCCTCTTTCAGCACTGCATTGTGGTGCAAGCAAAAGAAGCAAATCCTGTCTGGCTTCCTCTCCGGCCTTTATTCACCTCCCTCCCGCTTAGTAGCTGTAAATGTGTGTGAGCCTGCAGGGCCCCATGGAATTGCCTAGGAGTAGGCTGAATCAATCGCTGCAAGGGGTGAACAGCAGTATTAGGCAGGCTCGGTCAACGGCCGGCCCATTCGGGTTATCGCTTCTCGGCCTTTTGGCTAAGATCAAGTGTAGTACCTGCTCAAGCTGAGGTTAGTAATCATCCCTGCCGGTGGTACGTGGGCCATCGTAGGGGGATGACAGAACGCCGAGGTGAGGGCAGGGAACCACAACGGTCATCGCTCTGGTGTACGCATTTGGTTTAAAGGTACCATTTGTAGGTGACCAGGCGACCGCCGGATCGAGGTCATTAGGCCGGGTAGTTTGGAAGCCCGAGTTGCTATGTGCCCCAGGGCTGGTGACCCTGGGGTGCCCTAACTCACTGGGGGTGGGATCCCACTGAGTGAAGGCACACTTGCACGCACTCTCTTTCACGCTATATGAGCACACACCTTTATTCTCCCGGCCTTCTGGCTGGGAGATGAGGAATTTTTTATACCTGGCGGATGTCCAGGCTGTATCACAGCGCACATCCACTTATTTAATTTTGTTTTTCACTGTGTGTTTGTCACGTTTGTCACAAGGATTTTGGGATGCGGTGCCCTTTTGGGACCCTCCTGAGGTCTAGGGGGAAAATGTGTGGCCTTCTGGTTCCTTTTTCCCCTGCAACCCGGCCTCCCTTCTTCGGAGGGGAGGTGCAACTAGGATGCAGGCTCCTAGGTGGACACTGGGGTGGCAGCCCAGGTAGAAGCCTAGGAGTGTGTTTGGGTCTCCCTAAGCTTCGGCGAGGGGGGACCATCGATCCTTGATCCTCTAGGCCTATGGTTTGGAGGGTCAGGGAATGGTTATGCGGGGCCTCTCTCTTTTAAGAGAAGGGCTGCGATAGACCGCATCCTTGTGCACTTTTTGTGTGGCACCTCTGCACTTTTTATGCACTTGGGTGATAGAAAGCACGACTCGGGCTTTCAAAAAAAAAAAAAAAAAATCTGTTCTTATCAGTTTAATATCTGATACGTCCCCTATCTGGGGACCATATATTAAATGGATTTTTCGAACAGGGAGATGGAAATAGAGCTTGCTCTGTCCACTCCACGCATTGACCTGGTATTGCAGTATTTCCAGGACCGGTGCACCCTTCCCTTATGTGTTGACTAAAATCAGATTCCAAAAGTGCTATTTGTGTTTGCTATTGTTTTTGTCTTTCTGATGGGATCTCCCCTTTTAATCCCATTATTTCAACACCTGTTGGACAATGCATTTGTACAGTCATGTGTGATAATGAGCTCATTTATTAAATGCAATTAATTAATACATTGCCACCTCTTGTTGTGTGTGTGTGTGTGTGTGTGTGTGTGTGTGTGTGTGTGTGTGTGTGTGTGTGTGTGTGTCTTCTGTGTTTCTGTGTTTCCGGCATTTCACATTGGAACAGCTCATTCACCTTCCTTGTCTTCTCTCCGCCCTCCCTTTTAGGTAAGTTAAAGAGCTGCACCTGAGCCAGCCACTGATTGATGCAGCACCACAGTCAAATAGTGGAGTGGAGTGGAGTAGGGGAACAGCAAACAGCCATTAAAGCAGCCAGCCGCCTACCCGCCACAATGGACCTACCTGTGTACACTAGATGGATGTGATGGAATGTACTGTCGTCCCTACATTTCAAGAAGAAGTAAGAATTGCAGTTGCAACAAACCCTTGCTTGCCTACAAAGAGAGCAGCAATTTGGATTTGTTACTATGTTACCTGGAAGAATAACAAACTGTGCAAGGATGGAGGTTGTAGGAGCAAAGAGAAGTTGTCTGTAAAGTTGGTGGATGCCTATTTTCCATTTTGCAGTCCCTTGTCTCCCTCTTGTGGCCTCCTGGAGGCAAGTAGCTGTGCAAAAAAAAGACAGCCTGGCGGCCGGCTGTTGCAGTGTTGCCCTCTCAGGCAACACTGAGTGACTGACTGAGCCGCACCGTCTTATATAAAGTTCAGACGGAACTTTGCACGTGTCATAGTGGAGCCCTCAGGATTCCAGAGCCAGCTTTCTGACATCATAATGGGGCCTGCCTCAGAGATAAAAGCCTGGGCCCAGGCAGTGTTGGTCAGTGCTGCTCAGCAGGCAGCACCGGACTGGATTGGATTAAAGCTGATACAAGGTGTGAAGGAACAAGGGGTGGCTGTGGGCATGCACTTGCTGCCGCTGCCAGTGTTTATCTGCATGGCAGGAGGGCATTTGGGCGTTGCCAGGAAGGCGTTTTTATGTAGATTCCTCCTCCTCTTTCAGCACTGCATTGTGGTGCAAGCAAAAGAAGCAAATCCTGTCTGGCTTCCTCTCCGGCCTTTATTCACCTCCCTCCCGCTTAGTAGCTGTAAATGTGTGTGAGCCTGCAGGGCCCCATGGAATTGCCTAGGAGTAGGCTGAATCAATCGCTGCAAGGGGTGAACAGCAGTATTAGGCAGGCTCGGTCAACGGCCGGCCCATTCGGGTTATCGCTTCTCGGCCTTTTGGCTAAGATCAAGTGTAGTATCTGTTCTTATCAGTTTAATATCTGATACGTCCCCTATCTGGGGACCATATATTAAATGGATTTTTCGAACAGGGAGATGGAAATAGAGCTTGCTCTGTCCACTCCACGCATTGACCTGGTATTGCAGTATTTCCAGGACCGGTGCACCCTTCCCTTATGTGTTGACTAAAATCAGATTCCAAAAGTGCTATTTGTGTTTGCTATTGTTTTTGTCTTTCTGATGGGATCTCCCCTTTTAATCCCATTATTTCAACACCTGTTGGACAATGCATTTGTACAGTCATGTGTGATAATGAGCTCATTTATTAAATGCAATTAATTAATACATTGCCACCTCTTGTTGTGTGTGTGTGTGTGTGTGTGTGTGTGTGTGTGTGTGTGTGTGTGTGTGTGTGTGTGTGTGTGTGTGTGTCTTCTGTGTTTCTGTGTTTCCGGCATTTCACATTGGAACAGCTCATTCACCTTCCTTGTCTTCTCTCCGCCCTCCCTTTTAGGTAAGTTAAAGAGCTGCACCTGAGCCAGCCACTGATTGATGCAGCACCACAGTCAAATAGTGGAGTGGAGTGGAGTAGGGGAACAGCAAACAGCCATTAAAGCAGCCAGCCGCCTACCCGCCACAATGGACCTACCTGTGTACACTAGATGGATGTGATGGAATGTACTGTCGTCCCTACATTTCAAGAAGAAGTAAGAATTGCAGTTGCAACAAACCCTTGCTTGCCTACAAAGAGAGCAGCAATTTGGATTTGTTACTATGTTACCTGGAAGAATAACAAACTGTGCAAGGATGGAGGTTGTAGGAGCAAAGAGAAGTTGTCTGTAAAGTTGGTGGATGCCTATTTTCCATTTTGCAGTCCCTTGTCTCCCTCTTGTGGCCTCCTGGAGGCAAGTAGCTGTGCAAAAAAAAGACAGCCTGGCGGCCGGCTGTTGCAGTGTTGCCCTCTCAGGCAACACTGAGTGACTGACTGAGCCGCACCGTCTTATATAAAGTTCAGACGGAACTTTGCACGTGTCATAGTGGAGCCCTCAGGATTCCAGAGCCAGCTTTCTGACATCATAATGGGGCCTGCCTCAGAGATAAAAGCCTGGGCCCAGGCAGTGTTGGTCAGTGCTGCTCAGCAGGCAGCACCGGACTGGATTGGATTAAAGCTGATACAAGGTGTGAAGGAACAAGGGGTGGCTGTGGGCATGCACTTGCTGCCGCTGCCAGTGTTTATCTGCATGGCAGGAGGGCATTTGGGCGTTGCCAGGAAGGCGTTTTTATGTAGATTCCTCCTCCTCTTTCAGCACTGCATTGTGGTGCAAGCAAAAGAAGCAAATCCTGTCTGGCTTCCTCTCCGGCCTTTATTCACCTCCCTCCCGCTTAGTAGCTGTAAATGTGTGTGAGCCTGCAGGGCCCCATGGAATTGCCTAGGAGTAGGCTGAATCAATCGCTGCAAGGGGTGAACAGCAGTATTAGGCAGGCTCGGTCAACGGCCGGCCCATTCGGGTTATCGCTTCTCGGCCTTTTGGCTAAGATCAAGTGTAGTATCTGTTCTTATCAGTTTAATATCTGATACGTCCCCTATCTGGGGACCATATATTAAATGGATTTTTCGAACAGGGAGATGGAAATAGAGCTTGCTCTGTCCACTCCACGCATTGACCTGGTATTGCAGTATTTCCAGGACCGGTGCACCCTTCCCTTATGTGTTGACTAAAATCAGATTCCAAAAGTGCTATTTGTGTTTGCTATTGTTTTTGTCTTTCTGATGGGATCTCCCCTTTTAATCCCATTATTTCAACACCTGTTGGACAATGCATTTGTACAGTCATGTGTGATAATGAGCTCATTTATTAAATGCAATTAATTAATACATTGCCACCTCTTGTTGTGTGTGTGTGTGTGTGTGTGTGTGTGTCTTCTGTGTTTCTGTGTTTCCGGCATTTCACATTGGAACAGCTCATTCACCTTCCTTGTCTTCTCTCCGCCCTCCCTTTTAGGTAAGTTAAAGAGCTGCACCTGAGCCAGCCACTGATTGATGCAGCACCACAGTCAAATAGTGGAGTGGAGTGGAGTAGGGGAACAGCAAACAGCCATTAAAGCAGCCAGCCGCCTACCCGCCACAATGGACCTACCTGTGTACACTAGATGGATGTGATGGAATGTACTGTCGTCCCTACATTTCAAGAAGAAGTAAGAATTGCAGTTGCAACAAACCCTTGCTTGCCTACAAAGAGAGCAGCAATTTGGATTTGTTACTATGTTACCTGGAAGAATAACAAACTGTGCAAGGATGGAGGTTGTAGGAGCAAAGAGAAGTTGTCTGTAAAGTTGGTGGATGCCTATTTTCCATTTTGCAGTCCCTTGTCTCCCTCTTGTGGCCTCCTGGAGGCAAGTAGCTGTGCAAAAAAAAGACAGCCTGGCGGCCGGCTGTTGCAGTGTTGCCCTCTCAGGCAACACTGAGTGACTGACTGAGCCGCACCGTCTTATATAAAGTTCAGACGGAACTTTGCACGTGTCATAGTGGAGCCCTCAGGATTCCAGAGCCAGCTTTCTGACATCATAATGGGGCCTGCCTCAGAGATAAAAGCCTGGGCCCAGGCAGTGTTGGTCAGTGCTGCTCAGCAGGCAGCACCGGACTGGATTGGATTAAAGCTGATACAAGGTGTGAAGGAACAAGGGGTGGCTGTGGGCATGCACTTGCTGCCGCTGCCAGTGTTTATCTGCATGGCAGGAGGGCATTTGGGCGTTGCCAGGAAGGCGTTTTTATGTAGATTCCTCCTCCTCTTTCAGCACTGCATTGTGGTGCAAGCAAAAGAAGCAAATCCTGTCTGGCTTCCTCTCCGGCCTTTATTCACCTCCCTCCCGCTTAGTAGCTGTAAATGTGTGTGAGCCTGCAGGGCCCCATGGAATTGCCTAGGAGTAGGCTGAATCAATCGCTGCAAGGGGTGAACAGCAGTATTAGGCAGGCTCGGTCAACGGCCGGCCCATTCGGGTTATCGCTTCTCGGCCTTTTGGCTAAGATCAAGTGTAGTATCTGTTCTTATCAGTTTAATATCTGATACGTCCCCTATCTGGGGACCATATATTAAATGGATTTTTCGAACAGGGAGATGGAAATAGAGCTTGCTCTGTCCACTCCACGCATTGACCTGGTATTGCAGTATTTCCAGGACCGGTGCACCCTTCCCTTATGTGTTGACTAAAATCAGATTCCAAAAGTGCTATTTGTGTTTGCTATTGTTTTTGTCTTTCTGATGGGATCTCCCCTTTTAATCCCATTATTTCAACACCTGTTGGACAATGCATTTGTACAGTCATGTGTGATAATGAGCTCATTTATTAAATGCAATTAATTAATACATTGCCACCTCTTGTTGTGTGTGTGTGTGTGTGTGTGTGTGTGTGTGTGTGTGTGTGTGTGTGTGTGTGTGTGTGTGTGTGTGTCTTCTGTGTTTCTGTGTTTCCGGCATTTCACATTGGAACAGCTCATTCACCTTCCTTGTCTTCTCTCCGCCCTCCCTTTTAGGTAAGTTAAAGAGCTGCACCTGAGCCAGCCACTGATTGATGCAGCACCACAGTCAAATAGTGGAGTGGAGTGGAGTAGGGGAACAGCAAACAGCCATTAAAGCAGCCAGCCGCCTACCCGCCACAATGGACCTACCTGTGTACACTAGATGGATGTGATGGAATGTACTGTCGTCCCTACATTTCAAGAAGAAGTAAGAATTGCAGTTGCAACAAACCCTTGCTTGCCTACAAAGAGAGCAGCAATTTGGATTTGTTACTATGTTACCTGGAAGAATAACAAACTGTGCAAGGATGGAGGTTGTAGGAGCAAAGAGAAGTTGTCTGTAAAGTTGGTGGATGCCTATTTTCCATTTTGCAGTCCCTTGTCTCCCTCTTGTGGCCTCCTGGAGGCAAGTAGCTGTGCAAAAAAAAGACAGCCTGGCGGCCGGCTGTTGCAGTGTTGCCCTCTCAGGCAACACTGAGTGACTGACTGAGCCGCACCGTCTTATATAAAGTTCAGACGGAACTTTGCACGTGTCATAGTGGAGCCCTCAGGATTCCAGAGCCAGCTTTCTGACATCATAATGGGGCCTGCCTCAGAGATAAAAGCCTGGGCCCAGGCAGTGTTGGTCAGTGCTGCTCAGCAGGCAGCACCGGACTGGATTGGATTAAAGCTGATACAAGGTGTGAAGGAACAAGGGGTGGCTGTGGGCATGCACTTGCTGCCGCTGCCAGTGTTTATCTGCATGGCAGGAGGGCATTTGGGCGTTGCCAGGAAGGCGTTTTTATGTAGATTCCTCCTCCTCTTTCAGCACTGCATTGTGGTGCAAGCAAAAGAAGCAAATCCTGTCTGGCTTCCTCTCCGGCCTTTATTCACCTCCCTCCCGCTTAGTAGCTGTAAATGTGTGTGAGCCTGCAGGGCCCCATGGAATTGCCTAGGAGTAGGCTGAATCAATCGCTGCAAGGGGTGAACAGCAGTATTAGGCAGGCTCGGTCAACGGCCGGCCCATTCGGGTTATCGCTTCTCGGCCTTTTGGCTAAGATCAAGTGTAGTATCTGTTCTTATCAGTTTAATATCTGATACGTCCCCTATCTGGGGACCATATATTAAATGGATTTTTCGAACAGGGAGATGGAAATAGAGCTTGCTCTGTCCACTCCACGCATTGACCTGGTATTGCAGTATTTCCAGGACCGGTGCACCCTTCCCTTATGTGTTGACTAAAATCAGATTCCAAAAGTGCTATTTGTGTTTGCTATTGTTTTTGTCTTTCTGATGGGATCTCCCCTTTTAATCCCATTATTTCAACACCTGTTGGACAATGCATTTGTACAGTCATGTGTGATAATGAGCTCATTTATTAAATGCAATTAATTAATACATTGCCACCTCTTGTTGTGTGTGTGTGTGTGTGTGTGTGTGTGTGTGTGTGTGTGTGTGTGTGTGTGTGTGTGTGTGTGTGTGTGTCTTCTGTGTTTCTGTGTTTCCGGCATTTCACATTGGAACAGCTCATTCACCTTCCTTGTCTTCTCTCCGCCCTCCCTTTTAGGTAAGTTAAAGAGCTGCACCTGAGCCAGCCACTGATTGATGCAGCACCACAGTCAAATAGTGGAGTGGAGTGGAGTAGGGGAACAGCAAACAGCCATTAAAGCAGCCAGCCGCCTACCCGCCACAA
The DNA here is from genome assembly GCF_050947455.1 of Rhinoderma darwinii. Classification (NCBI taxonomy): domain Eukaryota; kingdom Metazoa; phylum Chordata; class Amphibia; order Anura; family Rhinodermatidae; genus Rhinoderma; species Rhinoderma darwinii. Next base: position 48,376 of record NW_027463041.1, read on the forward strand.
TGGACCTACCTGTGTACACTAGATGGATGTGATGGAATGTACTGTCGTCCCTACATTTCAAGAAGAAGTAAGAATTGCAGTTGCAACAAACCCTTGCTTGCCTACAAAGAGAGCAGCAATTTGGATTTGTTACTATGTTACCTGGAAGAATAACAAACTGTGCAAGGATGGAGGTTGTAGGAGCAAAGAGAAGTTGTCTGTAAAGTTGGTGGATGCCTATTTTCCATTTTGCAGTCCCTTGTCTCCCTCTTGTGGCCTCCTGGAGGCAAGTAGCTGTGCAAAAAAAAGACAGCCTGGCGGCCGGCTGTTGCAGTGTTGCCCTCTCAGGCAACACTGAGTGACTGACTGAGCCGCACCGTCTTATATAAAGTTCAGACGGAACTTTGCACGTGTCATAGTGGAGCCCTCAGGATTCCAGAGCCAGCTTTCTGACATCATAATGGGGCCTGCCTCAGAGATAAAAGCCTGGGCCCAGGCAGTGTTGGTCAGTGCTGCTCAGCAGGCAGCACCGGACTGGATTGGATTAAAGCTGATACAAGGTGTGAAGGAACAAGGGGTGGCTGTGGGCATGCACTTGCTGCCGCTGCCAGTGTTTATCTGCATGGCAGGAGGGCATTTGGGCGTTGCCAGGAAGGCGTTTTTATGTAGATTCCTCCTCCTCTTTCAGCACTGCATTGTGGTGCAAGCAAAAGAAGCAAATCCTGTCTGGCTTCCTCTCCGGCCTTTATTCACCTCCCTCCCGCTTAGTAGCTGTAAATGTGTGTGAGCCTGCAGGGCCCCATGGAATTGCCTAGGAGTAGGCTGAATCAATCGCTGCAAGGGGTGAACAGCAGTATTAGGCAGGCTCGGTCAACGGCCGGCCCATTCGGGTTATCGCTTCTCGGCCTTTTGGCTAAGCTCAAGTGGCTTGTCAGAGGGTCTCCTAGCCTGTCATACCCTTGGCCTTAGAGCATTGGCAGTTTACTGTCTGAAGCTCTATGCTGCTATAAGGGGAAGACCACGGAGAACAAGAAGGCGATCGACTGAGTTCCCAGACAGGGATACAGATAATATGGCTTCTTATGGCCGAATCCGATTCCTGGAGCGTGGACAAAATTTTGTGAAGAACGGCATCCGAATTGATATTGGAGAAAATTATCGGGAGGAGTTCGGATTGAAACATCTGGCTACAGAGATCCTGTTTGGACTTCTTCTGGTAGAAAAGAATGACATTCTCTGCCTACAACATCCGGCAAAAGACTATTATATCCTGGTCTTGGAGACAACAGCTGCCTGCCAGAACTTCTACCAGACTCTGAAATTGAAAGAGGGGAGTCCAGAGCTGGAAGGACTTAAATTCACCTTGCTGTACTCCTATGGTGAAGCGTATGTGACTGTCTTCATGTACAATCCGTATGTCACCATGGACAATATTGCTCGGTTCCTGCTGCGGTATTGTACGGACATTAAAAATGGCCAGAAGGTGATGGACGAAGTTGGCCTATGGACAGGCAAATACAAATTTTTGGTGAAGTTTGGAGCAGACCCAGATGGGATTGGGGGAGTTCACCACCCGCCTTCCAATTTCACCATTGGCCGTGACAGAGGCTATCTGTTCTACAACAATATGCCCTCCTATTGTAGGAAATGTAGGAAGTTTGGGCACAAGCCAGATGGATGCAAAGCAGAGGCGGCTGACACACGCTTCTGCAGTCACTGTGGGAAACTTGGCCACAATAGAGACGAGTGTCAGGAGGAGATCACATGTAATCTGTGTGGTGGGAAGAGACACACGTTCAAAGATTGCCCAGATAGGGTAAAGACTTGGGCGCAGGTTGCAGCGTCAGCTCAACAACAACCTGGACTGACTATTCTATCCAAGGAGCCTGCTGCTGGGCCATCTGTTGCTGGCCTCATACGGAAGGTGGCCCCAGTATCAGAGGGAAAAAAGAACCTATCCGTTATCCTGAGTCCTTCCGTAATGGTGGCAGGTCCTGTAGCAGTTACAGAGTCCGATGTCCCATCCGAGGCCAAGGGTCTGCCATCTAGCGGTTCTCGTGTGACTGATGTCCGCTCTCCCGGTCTTCCTGATGGCCAAGAGGATGACTGGGGTGAAGTGATGGAGCTGGAGGAGAAAAGAAAAAGGAAAAAGGTTGAGTCGGCTGAGTCTAGTAGTGTCAAGTCGAAAAAGACTATGAAGGCAAAATTAAAAGACGTACAGCCAGTGCTGGCAATGGAGACACCGCAACCAGTATCGGCAATTGAGATGTCTCAACCTATCCAGCCCACCATGGATATCCAGGAGTTCGCAACTCCAAGCCTGGGGGATATACTTCCTGAACTTTCTGATTCTGATGGGTCATCATG